>NC_060151.1:26959622-26964187 GCF_021292245.1 Micropterus dolomieu
CTCAGACAGGAAATCCCGTCTGGAGACGAAGGTGTACGGGGAAGCCTGACTTGGAGGAGAGCCAGTCAGGATGCCTCCGACTCTCAGACAGTTTGATTTACTAGCAGCAATGAAATATTTGCTCATTTCCTTAAGTAAACGTAGTGATGCCACAATGGAAAAATACATTTAGTTACTATCTCTAACCTAAAATTGCAGCAACTTTCAGCTCTTACACTACAGAAATCACAGGTTTCTAGTTTACATTACTTTATATCTTGATGGGTAGATCAACCTATAACAAAACAATGCACTATATTTATTATAATATATATTTATGTTCAACCTTAATCTGCAACTTTCGCTGTTGAATCAGTGTAATGCGGTAAAAAGTAAAGCAATACTTGAAATGCAATAGATTAAAGTATAAAGTTGTAGAAAATGGAAGTACAGTAATCGTTCAAATGTTTTACCTGACAAGACTAATATTTTGAGTTGACTGTATCTACAATAATTACATAATAATTAAAATGTAATTCCCTCAGAAATGTGATGGGGAAAAAGAATTAAGTAACACAAAAATGTAAATACTCCAGTCCAGTAAAGGCAAAAGTACCTCTGAATTGTACAAGAGTTTTGTAAAAGTACAACTGCACCACTGGATACAAGACTGATACTTAAAATAAAAGAGTTTTATCTACAATATTGTATCATAGTTAGTGAGTAAAATGTACAATATTTCCCCAGAAATGTGGTGGAGAAAAGTTGTAGTAGTAGTCTCCCTAAGTAGTACATACATTTACTTATACTACTTCTGAAGACTGGAAGTACATATTGCACTGATACAGATTGTAGTTGTTCTCAGTTTCTGTAAATTGCTTAAATCCCTCTGAGGACCAAACTGAAACTTTCATCTTTCCTCTTTTATATTTCCTCTCATGCATATTTATGCCTTTACAACAGGCAGATCACTTCAAAGAGGATTTCAGGTTCTCCCAACCGCTCTTCTTTAAATGGAGAACCACAGGTGTGCTGCTAGTATGTGAGGGGGGGAGGGGTCTGCGGACAAGGCTGAGAGCCAAAGTGTGCACTCATGCAACATGAAATTTAAGAACAGTTTCCGACAGTCATGCAGGATTTGATATATTTTGGACTCTCATCGAACTCTTAAAGTTCCAGTGAACAGCAATACCACACGGTAAATATACTCCATAATAATTAAATGGTTAATTATTGAGGCAATAAAATTATAGAAAACACAAAAGTATCAAAGTATGTTGTTGTTGTTGTTTGAACAACAGACCAAAAACAAAGATATTTAGTTAACTATCATATAAAACAGAGAAAAGCAGTAACATCTCACACAGGTGAAGCTGGAACCAGAGGAAGATTAGAAAAGTAGTTAAAAGTTGGTAACTGTACATAAAGTAGTTAAAACTAACTTGACCTGAGCACTTACAACAGTAAAATCTTAAAATGCTACTGTAATATTGATGTATCCTTATTAACACTAATAAAATATAAGTCACAATGGACGTTTTACTGCAGAAGAAATACTTTTGATGCTTTAATATTTATGTACTGTAACTTAACAACACGTCCTCATACCTAAACATCAAAATAGGTTGATTGTCAATGACTCTCAAAACGACGTATACAGTCCAGCGACAGTATGTTATGCAAATAAGCCAATGGTACGTCAGTCACGTGACGTTAAACACGTGGTTAACGCTGGGAAATGTTTGGCTGAGTTTAGGCAACAAACCTACCTGGTTAGGTTTAGTAAAAGATCGTGGTTTGGCTATCACGTGACGTGGCTTAACTCTTGCTGTAAGTCACTTACTTTAAATAACTCAACATTGACTTTGTTTCAACACGGGACTCAACCCTCTAGTAGGTTAAAGTCATGTTTTTAACCTGACTTCTTGATTTGCTGCGTCATACAGGAGGTCGCAGCCTTTCAATAAACACAAGTATGGGTTGTAATAAGTTGCTGCACAATCGACCTATACAGACGTTTTTCTGGTGAGGACGGGCTGTAATTTAACTGGCATTTTAAATACAGTAATAGAATATTTTTACATTGTTGTATTCATACTTTCACTTAAGTAGCCTGAAGTATCTGAGTACTTCATCCACCACCGTATAATGTGGCTTGAAATGGAAATACTTAAGCACAAGTATAGCTCAAAGTTGTGTTTAAGTACAATACTTGAGTAAATGTAATTAGTTACTTTCCACCACTTTCAGTAAAACATTAAAATAAGGCAGCACATGTGGAAGACCGCAGATAACTGTGTAGTGAACCTACAACATGAGGTGTAATCCCTGCTTATGTTGCCAGCAGCTCTAACAGAAAGGTCATATCTGCAGTATGTAGAGCTTCTGGGTGTTTTCAGTCCCTGAACACTGTCAGAATAATGAATCAGCTGGTTTGCCTCAACAGTATCTGTGTGTGTGTGTGTGTGTGTGTGTGTTTAGTAAACATCAGTACAGTGAAATGTATCTGACTACATGTCCTCAAGCTCTGTACTTATAAATTTAAGGTACTTGTACTTCAGTTGAGTCTTCTTTTCATGCCACTTCTACGTCTTTACAACTCAGAGGGAAATATTTGACTTTCTACTCCAGTACATTTACCTGACTGCTGATAGTTACTGGAGATTTACACAAAAACATATGAGACATTTTTCATAAACAAAACAATCAATTAATAGAGAACATTATCAGCAGTATGCATCCATAATTAAAATAATAATTAGTTGCAGTCAAATACAAAATAATGCTTTTACATTAATACATGAGTAGCAATACTCTAATTATATAATATATAATAGTATTACAGCCACTTTTAATACTTTTAGTACACTTTCCTGATTATACTAACATACTTTTACTTAAGTTACATTTTCAACGCAATACTTGACCTTGTAATTGAGTATTTTTTTACAGTGTGGTATTTGTACTTATCTATTAGTATCTGAATACTTCATCACTGCAAAAGCTTTGCAAAAAGTCATTTTGATCTTCTGAGATCAGTGCCGCAATGAGCACATAATGTTTGGTCACAGCTCCCTCTGCTGGGTGAAAGTATGAAGCTCAGTTTGTTTGTAAATAAAATATTGGGTGAGAAAACACCTGCCCGTAATTTGAAATTGCTCCAGATTTATTCTCTATGGAACAAAATCACTTAATTTTGATCCTAAAGCCTTAGCCTCTGCTGCTCTGAATCAATTTCTAATAATCAATCAGCTGCATCACACCATGTTGGATATTTGATTTAAAGTCCGGTATAAGTGAGGAGACACAAACATATGACTCACATTTAATCTGCATTCAGTCAGGCTTTAACTCCTCTTCGTTTTTTTAAGTTCAATCCTTGAATCTCGGAGAGGTTTTTGTTTCCTCACTGCTGAATCACTGTGTTGACCGGTTGCCATGGGAACGAGACCTTCACAAATTGATCATGCAGTGATTTGTTTTAGAAAGGCCGACCAGCGAACAGGAAGGGTTTCAAGATTCACTGCAGATGCTTGTTTTTTTGGTTGTTTGTTTTGTTTTAGCTCATCAGCAACAAAACAAAACCAAGTTGTCACAGTTCAGCATTGAAAATAAAAGCCGTGTAAACTGTTTACTAGGGGGGAGTAATCACAGGCTTATTCTATATATTTGTTATGGCTAGTGATGGATAAAGTGTTCAGATACTTTATTTTAAGTAAAGGTACTAATACCACACTGTAAAAATAACAGTCCTGCATTGAAAATGTTACTTCAGTAAAAGCATGTAAGTATAATCAGGAAAATTCAGTAGATGATGCAGCAGCAGTCCCTGGGAATTTATTCATGGAATAATGTGTTTTGGACTAAATGTTTTTACTGGATTGGACCGTCAGGACCTCTGATAATGTAACAAGACCGTTGTTTTTTTCAGAATATAATCGATGGGTGGATCATTATGAGGCTTCATTTGTGAGTCGCGTCAACCTAATCAATGGAGAAAAAATGTCCCCTGTCACCGTTATATAATAATAATAATAATAATAATCCTTATTTGTAGAGCACTTTTCAAAAACAAGTTACAAAGTGCTTTAACAAGTGTAAAGAATAATACAAAAAAAAAGATAAGAGCATGAAAATTTAATATAAAATTAGTAAAATACAATAAAATAAAAGGGATAAAATAAAGTCAAATAAGATCGGGAAAAGCTCTCCTATAAAAGTATGTTTTAAGAAGGGACTTAAAAGAGTTCACTGACTCAGCCGACCTGATTTCCTCGGGCAGGCTGTTCCAGAGCCTCGGGGCCCTGACAGCAAACGCTCTGTCCCCTTTAGTTTTCAGTCGAGACTCTGGAACAGACAACAGACCTCTGCCCGAGGATCTCAAGGTACGTGCTGGTGCGTATGGGACTAAAAGTTCAGAAATATAACAAGGCGAGAGGCCATGAAGAGCTTTAAAAGTGATCAATAGAATTTTAAAGTCAATTCTAAAACATACTGGGAGCCAGTGTAATGAAGCTAAAATAGGAGTAATGTGGTCATATTTCTTTGTTCTGGTTAAAAGCCTGGCAGCTGAGTTCTGGACAGTC
>NC_060151.1:26964287-26979480 GCF_021292245.1 Micropterus dolomieu
ATTTAAAACCAGAGTAGATAAAAATTCAGGAAGTTCTGATAAAAATCCTCCAGGCGGTTTTGGGGGGCGATAAATTATAACAAATATGATAGGTTGCAGCCCTCCAACTTTAAGAGTGAGAACTTCAAAGGAGTTAAATTCATCACAGCGTACTTGATGACATTTTAAATTTTCCCTATACACGCTCACTAGCCCACCACCACGACCACTGACCCTCGGTTGACTAAAGCAATCATATTGAGGCGGACACAGTTCAGCTAGCTGGCTATAGTCATTCATTTGCATGAATGACAGGATTCATATGTTATGATAATATATGAAAGCAGGATTTTACTGTTGTAGTTGTTGAAATGGAGATCATTTTTAACTATTTTATATTAGACTACAAGTAATGAGTATTTTTGTTATGAATTAATCTGGATTATATTCTCCATTAATGGATTGATTGGTTTCTGAAAATGGTGAGAAATGCTGTCACAATTACCCAGAGCCCAAAGTAACACCTTTACAACGCTTGTTCCGTCCAACCAACAGCCCAAAACCTTGACATTATTAAAAAATAAATTAAAATAATCTAAAAGAAAAGCTGCAAATCTTCACATTTGAAAAGCTGAAACCATAAAAAAAATTACTTCTATAAACATTATAAATTTGCTGTCAATCAACAAATTAATGGACTAATCATTTCAGCTGTACTTCATCATATTTTATAAACTTATTGAATGTTTCGTGTGGAAAAATCTCAATTGTTAAAGTAACTAGTGACTAAAGCTGTCAGATGTAGTGAAGTAAAAAGTACAGCATTTGAAGTAGAAAGTAGCATATAAAGAAAACTCAAGTTGTAGTTCCCTTTATGTTACTCAAAAACACAAACATATTCAAAAATACTAGGAGGTATTGCACAATACATGTATACATGGCTGACACTGTCCAATCATATTATGTTTTGCTGTTAATATTATATATTTACACATAAGTCTGTTGTGTGACATACACAACTTAAGTACATGTATATTTTATTTCTAGATCGTGTTACTGTCATGTTTTTGCATATTCTGGTATAACTGCACAGCCTAATATTATGCAAGAGTTTCTTCTTGGCTTGTTCTTGTTCTGCACAGCCTAATGATGCTGTAATCCATTACCCTACTTTTTCCTTATATAACTCCCATGAATACATTAAAATGAAATTGTTTACTACCTTCCTTCTTATGCTATTTTTCCTGGTATTAATTACAATGATTTCATGCTGCAATGATACGATTTCCTCTTTGATGGATTCTTTAAATATGCACACTGTCTGCATGTTAATGACATGAAATTGAGACCGGAAACACACCTACATGATTTGAAACTGAGGTGGCTTTTTAAGGTGAATCATATTCTTGCAAGGAAGTGTTTACTAATAGATCCCAGCCCTCCCTTCACTTCTTCTCATTTGTATTCCCCTCCTGTGTTCAGTTTTTCTCCCCTGTAGGTTTCTGCTGCAGCTTCAGTGAAGGGATGTTGTCCGAGCGGTTCTGGACTCAGTGGGAGCTCTTGTCCCTGCGTGGCTGGACTGGTGAGCAGGCCGGTCAAGGCCTTTGTCATTGCCACCCTGTGCCAGACTCATTATCCCCAGCACACTTACTTTCTTTTCTCTTTTTCTTTTAATTGTATTACTGTGAGCTCAACAAAAACATAATACATCATAATAATAAGTCTTGATTTATTTTGTCTATTACAGTAATAGGCTCATCAGTCAAGAGTGTTTTAGACTCAACACTACAACAATTTACAAGACCAATACCAGTGAGGGTCAGTGTGTCAGATTGGGCAAAAATATCATCAGTCATAAATTCTTGCTAATGGTGCATAGGCCTACTAGAGGATTTTCACATCTTAACCTGTGTTAAAAACATAGGATACCACCAACACAACACTAATATTTAAGGTTTTACACACACACACACCAGACGATTAAAAAAACCCCAGAATAATAAGACCTTTCCACCAACAACATCATTCCTCTTTCGCTTCGCCATATTTCCAGTTGAAGAGGGCTCTGTGCTCCTATTGGTCAATGTCAGTAACACGTTGTAGTATTTGTCGTGGAAGGCCGAAGAATCAGACACGAGCTTTTCGTCGAGACACCGTGAGGCATCCCAGATGCAACCTATTTTTCGTTCCCGAAGCCGTACATCTGTCAGGGCTATTATTGGGCTGATATTAGTCTGAACCCGGGGTAAGAGGCCACAGCCATGCTTTCGGATCTGTGAGGCTGTACTTCAATTACGTTCACCGTAATTACCAGCAGCCGAGTGGGAAATACTGTTCATGGCAAAGTGGTTGCAAATCCACCGTCACTGTTACATCTAATCCAATATTAACTCTGATACCTGTGGCAAATTGATATTGTACACATATTGTTTGGGCAACATGAATGTCTGTATGAAATTTATTGGCAATCCATCTCATAATTCTCTTTGCACCAAAGAAAATTAAAACTAACTAACAAAAGCCACATGTTTTGGTTAGCACACTGTGTTACAACAAAATGTTAGTAGGAATAAAGAGGGACGTATTTACACATTACCCATTTTAGTTGTTTACATTATCTTTTGCAGAAAGATGTGACTGACCAAATATATGTACATCATCTATTCATCTTGGGGGGATTAGTTAGAAATGATGCTGCATGAATCAATTATTCGGCTGCTCTCCAGAATAATCTGTAAGAGAATAAAAACCGCCTGTCAGAATATCTTTGGTCCTTTTTGCCAGTGATGTAAATTGATGTAGATGTGTTCCCTGTGTTGTTTAGGTTTATTTCATCAGGCCATTATGTTGCTGCATAAATTACTGCCTGCAGCTGTAGAGCAGCAAGACCGAGACAAAAGGCTGAATTATACTTGACAGTGAAACTAATGACAGTATTTTTCTTGCCATATAAATCCAATATAGTTAAATTCACTTGCAGAGATGGATTAGATCTTTGTTTACTGAGGCTTGAACTGCAGAAGCGCCTGCAGATTGGTGATCAAGTTGATCAATAACTCCTATCCATACATTTTTATTCCTTCTAAACTTCACTGGAGGAAAATGTCAGAGGCTTTGGCAACTGTACACAGCTTGGCAGCTTTAAATGTTAGGGAGAGGTCGCTGCGTGGAAAGTTTCCTCTTTAATAGCCAGAAATCCTCTAGTTTGGTGTCAAAAAACTTAGCTCACTTGTTTTATCAAAGGGACATGAAAGATTATATGTTAGTGGGTGCTGCTTTTTCCAAACAGAGTGCTTTTGTGACTGTTGTTGGTCGTATCCATCAGCGTCTATGGTCAGCACAAGAATTTAATTTGTGCCAACAAAGTAAGTTGAAATTCCCTAAATTGGGAAATACAAGAGTCTTATTTGAAAACAAGTCAGCTGGAAACGTTAAAAAACTTTAGCTACAACTGACAAAATCTGCTGGCAGCAGTTGGGATTTCAGATGGCAAAATCAAAAGTTGTTGGCTTGAAATCAAAGACCAGCTGTTTTGAAAATTACTAAGATTTTCAAGTGGTGAATCCTCCGTTGTTATAACTGCATGTGTGCAGTGCGAGAACGTATCAAGGGGTGTGAGACTCAATGCACAGTAACTAAAATCTTCACCACTCATTAATCATACAGTCATTTTGTTTTAGCCCCTATTAATTTCCGTTCTTCCATCTGGATAACAAAGCGGCTCTTTCAGCGCTGACAGGTGAACCTGAAGTCAGCTAACTAATAATTATCTCCCATCATGCGAAAGGTGTCACAATGAAATCATCTCTCAGAAGTAAGTTCAAAGTGAAATTTTATATGCTGTCTTTCTCTCTGTGGATATTATTTAATCCTTTGGCTTTGATTCTGCCGTTGAAGATGGAGGAGATATCCAGCGTCTGACTGTGGGCTGTGAATTTACTCAGCTAATGGAAATCATCCTGACCTCAGCTGGCTGCCTCAGGGAGGGTTAGATGGAAGCCTTGAAAGAATTACCTGTTGTTTATGGAAGTTTATTCGTGACAAACTGTTTTAAAAGTGTATATCATATACCCCAAAAATGTGTTCATGTGCACAGAGTTTGAAATATGTTGTCTACATTTCATCTATGTGTTTTTTGGCAAACTCAGGACATTTATAGTGGGCTTACTTTAAACTAATTTGTTTACTCATTAAAAACAGGTCTCTCTCTGTAGGGATCCTTTCCATAATGTTGTCAGACACTTATTAGCTTGTCAGTGGCAAATACAAGGGCTTTAGTGGATGTTGACGGTGTGCAACTGCAACCCGGTTTCACTTGACGCGCTCGCTCAGTAATGGACCAATTTCAAATATTTGTTGTCCCGATTGGTCACTAAGACACAAAAACATAGGAAAGGTTTAAAAAAAACTGAAAGTTACACTTTAAGGTAGATGACATGCCCCATGTGAAGTTAGTGAACCGTTTTTGGACTATAAATGTTTTATACGTAGTACATATGGCAAGTCCTTTTAATATTTATTCCTTAAAACTTACTAGTCGCTAATTAAAAGCTACTAGTACTTCTTTATTAGTTACTAGTAGTTACAGTGTACTTAGCAACTAATTGCACATTTTAACGATTAAAATCTATGGAGATCTGCAGTTAAGAAATCACCAATTCATTAGTTACTAGTAAGTTTCCATTTTACTTGTATCTTTTATTTAGATTATAGTATCTATTCATGAGTTTCTAGTAACTATTCCAAATAATACTAGTGACATTATCTTTTTTACCAGTACATGTAACTAAAAAATAAGCACTACTAGCTAAATAATAGTGTCTAGTAAAATGGAAATATTTACCTGTAACTATTCAATTAGTAACTAGTAACTACTGAACAGGTGATATCTGAATAGCAGAGCCCCATAGATTTCAATGGCAAAATGTGCAATTAGTTACTAATAACAAAGAATTGTTTCTAGTATCTAATAAATAAGTACTAGTAAGTTTTAAGGAATAAATGTAATGCCATGAGTACATTTTCAGGTGATGTTTGCAGGTTGTGAAATATGTATTTATTTGTTGTTTTTTGTGTGTGTTTTTGTCAACAGCCAAAGCTCACTATCATATTAGTTTTTTTTCTTTTTGTTTTAAAAGATTTTCTTTTAAAAAACAGCATCAAATTGTGAAAGCAGATACTTTAGGCCCTCTGTTATAAATGCAATTTTGTCAACGATAACACCAAAACTACAAGATCCTCAGGATTAATTGTGTCCTCCGCAGGCATCCGCAGACTATAGATACAAAAGGAGAAGGATCAAACTTCAACCTTCTTCAGTGAGTGAGTGTTTAAAAAGCTAATCTCTCTATCTCAGCGTTGAGTCTGCTGATAGTCACCGTTAATATTCTGAGCAGTGAGCCTTCGGGTTGGGAGGAGCTGACATCTCTGCTGTGAACGTCCTGATTTTTTTTCCAAACCTCTAAGATTCTGTGTGTTTAAGAGGAAAAATACATGAGCGCGGTGATGCACACGCATTCATTAATTAGCCTACACACTCTGCAGCACAAAGACGGCACATTGTACACAGTGAATTATACTCATCTGTGACATGAGGAACACAGAGGTTTAAAATGCTTTTACAGCTCATTATAAATATTGTAAAATAACATCACAAAACAAGATCATGTTTACATTGACTACATTTTCATATTATCAAAACGAAAAATTAATCATCTATATCACTGTATTATACAGTAAAATACTCTGTTAAATGTCCAGTTGTGCCACAGCTAAGAGCTCACGGTTGCCGGTTGTCATTGTAATGCAAACACGCTTTCCAGAAATAATGACTGTCTGAGCAGTGATGGACTGATGTGTCTGTGCCCTCGGCTGCCTGAGACGACCACAAGAAGTAAAATCAGACTGAAACGACTTACAACTGTTCAGGATAGGATAGGCTAACTGTCCACAACCTGAAAGCCTCATCTGGAGGACAAACTTTAAAATGCGGCAATGATCCCCGATAAGGTCATAAGACATCTTCACACAAAACACCAGTAGCCAGTAAAGATATTAAATACTTGAAGTAAGAGCTTAAATATACATTATACTTTTGAACAGAACTTAATATCAATTGTTAGATGTTAATCTGCAAAATAAACAGTACATTTTGCCTTTTTGCAGCAAAGAATACGCCTCTATTTTACACTCTTGCTGATTGATGTCAGTTTACAAAGGATTTTAGTTGCCACTCAAAGCGCTTTGTTCGCATTCACACACTGGTGGAACAGCAACCAGGGGCAATTCGGGGTTCAGTATCTTGCCCAAGGACACTTCGACATGCAGCCTGGAGGAGCTGGGGATTGAACCGCCGACCTTCTGATTAATGGGTAACCCGCTCTTTCTGGGTTGAGAACCCAATTTCAGCATTGAATATTTCTTCAAAATAGTTGAAATATCTTCTTGTTTTGTTCTCATGATCTCGATACTAAGCATTGTCACATCTCATGAGCTACATGTATTGTCACACCCCTAATCTGAGCCCTTATGTCCCGACACAAAGTGATGACCTTGAGTATCAGACAAAAACACTCGTTTAGAAACTTGTACGTTCTCTCAAGAGCTCAAAATTTCATGCATCATTTGATGCAGATTTACTTAAATCAATCGATCCCTTCCGTCTGCAGCTACATGCTCAACGTGTGATGCTGCTCTAATTCACTGTTTGTAGACAGAGGACGCTGGGTCATCTGCCGTCTGCTGTCCTTGTGATTAAGACTGCAGCCAAGAGAGGGCTTTAATCATTCAAATTGTTCACATCTTCAAATTGTAACGCAAGAGAATATTTATGGCATTAATAAGGAGACAAGGGATGGTGATGAAAACAAATATTCTCTTTACAGCGCTGTTGTCAAGGATGTACTCAGGGAAAAAACAAACAATCTGAACCAAGCAAGCGGCAGCAGTGTCAGGGAGGAATTTATTTTCCCTCTGTGCACGTGTCCACGCAGTGTTGTGTCTACACGTGGAGCTCTTATTTGTCGGAGTGCTGTGGGGGCGGCTGCTTTTTCTGCTGTCAAAAGAGACATGGCAGATGTTCAGATAGAAACATCCTTCACCTGTTTTTGGTTCTGTCCTCTGTACATGTGCAACAGCAGCAGGGGGGATTTGCAAAGTGGATGATTTGACCCAGGAGGCTGAGAGACAGGAGGAAAGACCAGTTTGGAGAGTTCGGCTTTGCTGCATAATCCCTTTGAATTTACTAACAGGAGAGGACACGGTCGTTTAAGAGGCCACAGCAACGGAGACAGTGAATCTACAGCACAACCAAAATTAGACCATAAAGCAAGAGTTCAACATTCACCTTCTTGCTGAGAATTAGATAAAAAGATTGATACTGATCTCATGGCTGTAAAATAAATATGAAGCAACTGCTAGCAGCTGGTTAGCTTAGCTTAGCACAAAGACTAGAAACGGAGGGAAAGTGGTTCAGGTTCAAAGGTTAATCTGTACAAAAAACAGACAATTTGCTGTTTATAAAGGGGGGTTATGTGCTAAACTATTTCTTGGCTGGGAGCTGCCGCCAAGCAACTAGCTGTAGACTCCAAGTTTATGCTCCTGGCCAAGAAATAGTCAAATAGTTAAGTTGTATTGACAAAATTAAAATGTCTACAGCCATTAAACAGCAGGTCTTTGACACAGAGAAGCTAAATGCTAATGTGGTGTCTGAACAATAATGCTGCGATGATGTGTGATGTGTTGACACTGCATAAATATTGGATACTACACTAACATCATCTTGGACAAGACACCCTGGGTTCCCCTTTAGCCACATTAAGACAATTACAAAGTCAGCCTACTATCACCTGAAGAATATATCACGGATTAAAGGACTTATGTCTCAGCAAGACATGGAAAAACTTATCCATGCATTTATCTTCAGTCGACTCGACTACTGTAACAGTGTACTTACAGGGCTCCCTAAGAAATCCATCAGACAGCTGCAGCTGATTCAGAACGCTGCTGCTCGAGTCCTCACTAAGATCAAAAAGGTGGATCACATCACTCCAGTTCTGAGGTCTTTACATTGGCTTCCTGTATGTCAAAGAATTGATTTCAAAATACATTTCTGATCTTCTGCTTCGTTATGAACCATCCAGACCTCTCAGGTCGTCTGGGGCAGGTCTGCTTTCTGTCCCCAGAGTCAAAGCTAAACAAGGAGAAGCAGCGCTCAGTTATTATGCTCCGTATATCTGGAACAAACTCCCAGATAACTGCAGGTCTGCTGAAACTGTCAGTTCTTTTAAATTAAGACTGAAGACTTTTCTTTTTACCATTGCTTTTAATTAAATATTTAATATATTTATTTATTTTCTTTTTTTTACCACTGTCTTTAACTAGTAGATTAATAACTAAAACTGCACTGTAACTTTTACTGTATTGTTTTCTTTTTCTTTGTTTTTAGCTTTTTATCATTGCTTTTAATTAAATATTTTACACTGCACTGTAACTTATATTATATTTTAATGAGTATTTTTTCAATTTTCCTATGTTGCTTTTAAACTTTTTTTATATTTCCCTGTTGCTTTTATGTTTTATGTAAAGCACTTTGAATTACCTTGTTGTTGAAATGTGCTATACAAATAAACTTGCCTTGCCTTTAGTGTTGTTTTTGGATGCGTTTTGTTTTTAACGTGTCCTGCCCAGCAGACTGGTATAGGGTATGAGGAGCTGGATACCATGTTGTGCCAGAGAGTATTAATATGCTCCTTTGTTTGTTTTATTATTTATTTAAATTGATTTGTCACCAGGCCGGACAGGGGGGCAGACACGGGGATGGGGGATAGAAACACCACACAAACAGACAGCACAGAGAGAGGGAAACATCTGCAAGAGAATGGGATGGGGACAACAGGAAACAGCAGAAGGAAACACCAATTGCAGGAAGGCTTGAACCGCCGATCTTGCTATTAACAGGCAACCCGCTCTACCTACTGAAGCACAGCCACCCATATGTGAAAATGTGAACCTGCTGGTAGGAAAAATCAAGGGATCACCAAAGTCAGTAGGATTCATCACCTAGTAACCATGAAAGTCTCACATTGAAGTCTGGACCAAAGTGGTGGACCAAACATTAAGCCAACATTCCCGTGCATAGAGCCAAGCTGCTAGCATAACTAAATATGTCCTTTATAGATACTGACAGTGTGTTATAAATGTGACCCCAACACTAATGGATGGTACCTGTGGTTGGTGATTAAACAGTGTCTTTCTAACTCTTGGGATCAATATATTACAGTAAATGAAAGCCAATATCAGAAGCTTGGATTAGTTATGAACGACGTTGGCTGTTTGTTTTAGTTAACCTCTTTACATGACAGCAGCTTAATTCTCGGGATGAATCCCTGCTGCAGCACGAAGCCACCGTGTTCTTCCTTTTGCAAAGCAAAAACGCAACATTTACCGTGATTACATAACGGCAGCAATCTTTCACCTGATCTTTCCCTCCGCTTCGGCCTGCCGGCGCTCACAGAGATATTCATCAGGCTGGGAAATTGAGTCTGGTTATCTGCAGAGACGCTCGAACAGACAGGACAGTAACTGGCTCCCCTGCGTCTGACTCTTGGCGAGATTAAAAACACTGGATGTCAGCCCACGGGGGGATACATGGTGCTGTGTAGCATTCTGGTAGATTGCCACCATAACCTTGATTGAAGGAGACCCAGCTGTTCAGTGGATTTGTTTTTGTTGTTGTTGTTTTTTGGTCTGGTGGTAAACCAAATGGGGGTGCGAGTGAGGACAGAAGTGAGGCCATTTGTGAAACAAATCCCTCTCTAATGCTGCACTTTTACATGAAAAGCATAATCTAGTGCTCTCAGGTTTGTTTCGTCTGCAGCATGTGATGTAGAGCAGCAGGTACAGTAACGTCCTCCCAGTGATTTCTCTCATCCCTGGGATCTCATTATTCTTGCCGGAGGAGAATTGATCAAACAATGCAGGCAACACTCTGTACGCTGTAATAATGAGCCAACAGCCAACTAATCATCTGCTCTTAGACCTCTATAGGAAAACTGTCTCTCTATCTCTGACCCTTTGTGTTTCACTCTCAGCTACTCTGTTTACGTGACCAGTAGATACGAGACAGACCAGCGTGGCACACGATACCAAATAACTCATTAACAATGCAAAGTTTTACCTTTGTTAAAACAAAGTTAAATCAGCAAGGCAAGACTCCTCTCCAGCCGTTTTAAATCTGACATTATGAATCACATTAAATCACACTGTTTTGGATTGTTATCTATTATTTATACTTTATACTGTGTAGATTTGCACACCATCCTCTCTGTTTCAAACGCTGCACAGCTCTTTTCTTTTTAAAAACATAGATATATGAGTTTATATTTATAATGACTTTTGCTTCTTTTTGTGTTATTTAACTATGTTTATTGTCATGCACCAAAATACCAAAGTAATTTCCTTTCATTTGACAACCTACTTGGCAATAAACCTGATTGTGATTATGATTTTAAAGGGGCCATGTGTAGTTTTTTGTGTGCGTGCTCGAACTAATAAGCTTGCTAAAACAGAGACCGACACCCCGGAGACAGCATCCCACAACATGCTGGAAACTCAGGTAAACTCCACCTTACAGTAATATTTTTATCAGCTTGAGGTTGAACTAATCCATGCTCGTTGCATGATAATGGCACATTGACTGCATTTAGCTGACATGATACGTCTACATTAGCTCGCCTGCCGGCTTTTCGATAACTAATTAGGTCTTTTATCAAAGGATCAGCATAGCAAAATTTATTGGATGATAATGAAACGGTTAGTGAGCTGGACTGAATATTTTAATGAGATTGTTGCCACACTTTACAACAGTTAAGTAACTTTACTGTAACGAATGGCCCCGTTATGTTGCATTATTGTATATTATGTGCGTCACGTAAGTTACAGCGACTGGAGAAGCTGTGTACCTGAGAATCGGTAAAATGACAATAAATCAAAATTGAACGTTACGAAGCAAATAGTGGCAGATCTGTACATCACTATAAGCAAGTATAAACAAATCATCCACATTTGTTTTGTACGGTTACATAATTTCTTGTAGGCTAAAATTGATCAGTTTGATATAATACCGATGGTACACAGGATAGTAATATGGGTCGCGTTAGCTGATGAAGTTAGCAATAATAACGGATAATGTTAGCAACTGGTCGGCGTTTGGCAGCAAGCTAATGTTATTTAACTTAAACTAAAACACAAAATGACAATATGTGTCACATGCTTTGCAGTAATGTTAGTTTGCCTGTCCAATAGGATGAAAGCCAACTTGGTTTTTATATCCAAAACACAGCGGAGGTCTGTCCGTGACTCAAACCCCTTTCAGATGGTGATGTTTTACCCCGACATCAATCTGATTCTCGTTTTTACTGACGGGCAAACAAAACGTTTTTGTTGTTTTTTATCCTTACATGGAGTAAGGACGCAGTGGCTGAGAAAGCAGGCGCGTGTTCATTTTTATGTGAGGTTACAAAAAGTTTTTTTTTATTTCAGCAAAAAACTTCATGAAGCCCCTTTAAAATGGTTTGACAGGCCACGGTTCTGACGGCTCCCTCCGGGTTGGGAATAAGTTGCTGCCCCGAGATAAGGAGTTTAAGTATCTTGGGATCATGTTCACGAGTTCTGAGGCAAAATGGAGTGTGAGATGAACAGGCAGATGGGTGTAGCATCAACAGTAATGCAGATATTGTACCGGACCGTTGTGGTGAAGAAGGAGCTGACCCGGAAGGCCAAGCTTTCCATTGACCAGTCGATCTTATCCACTAAGACGAGCAGAGCTGTAGGCTTTGTATGTTCATCACTACTAGCCTTACACATGGCCTATAATGATACCGTGGTCATATAAAAGTATTGATTATAACGAAAGGGGCCTAATCTTTTGACTACCACCATAACAAAATACAACTTCCAGATACTCAAAACCACTACAAAAATGGCAACCCCCTATGGAGACAGGACCAGCGGTGACTCCAGGAAGTTACTGGTCCCAGTTACGACATACTGTCGCACACAACCCTCCATAAAATGGGGAATTTTGTTTTTTACTTAGATTTTTGTATGGATTTAGCAAACAAGATGTGTTAATTACAGAGCTTCAGAGATGCTGGTATTGTTACCTTTGAGCTGAGCCAGGCTAGCTGTTTCCCCCTTGTTTTACACATCGGGTTAAATAAAAAAATAAATGTATGCGGTATAACTCTTTTCACCACGTCTCTCTCTTTGTCTGCACTCTCCCTTATAATTACTAACCCTGAGGTGCACACCTGCCCCCGGGGAAATACACAAATGCCAGAGTCACCTCTTCTGGGATTAGCCTCACAGTCTGATTTAAAGTGTTGTCAGCTTGTCAATTTTTAAAGGAGCATTCATCCCAAAGCGCTAAACCAGGGAGGGAATTACAATTTCTCTGCATCAAATATGTGTAATTCAAGATGTGGGCTGTTAAGACAAGCAAACAGAAACAGAGTTGGTGAAAACAGAATAATCCACTCTGGATGAATTCAGCAGTGATTGCAGAGTTAAAATAAAACTATCAAAAGAAATCAATGTCTCTCAAGTTGTCTCTCTCATAAGACGAATACCTTTGCCTACAGAATAACAATCTGCTCCGGTGACGCAACCGATGACTCAGGACACAATGACTTGAAATGATCCGCTGACATCATGTTTCTGCCGTTGTAGGTGAGGATGCTCGCAGAATAATCAAACCGCTGCAGATAGATGTCTCTTTATTCTGCTCACATTCGTCTCGAAGCTTTGATGTCCACATGCCGAGGGCGGTGTCTCTCTGACACCTGCTGATTACAAAGTAAATATCATTTCCTTCACGCTACACAGGCCCCGATCTTTATCCCAATCACATTTCAGTTTTTGTTCATGCACGTTATTATTGGGGAATAAAGTCAGCATGAAGTGGTTTTGTCCCCAATTTCATCTGAATTATAGGTTATAACTTTAAAAATCTTTCCAACTTGCATTTACCCAGAAACTATATTGACCTATTTTAACTGTTAATAAATGATGTTTTCTTAAGCTTTTTCTGTAAACATGTTTAATGTTTCCTTTTTTTTGCATTTGTATTTTTCAGTGTATTTTATTTTACAGGTCACGGTGTAAATTTATTTTGTATTAACTTGCATTTAAAGTTTTGTTTCTTCTGATTTATTGGACAGCAGAGCTTTGACAGCAGCACACAGCATGGATGAATAATATTATATTTTTCTTACAGCACCTGCTTGGGACCAAGGCGTGAGTGGGTGCACCCTCAGCAAGACTTGCAGCTGATGTTGAGATATTTAGTTGTGGCTGCAGTAGTTGTGTCTGTTGCCTTGATGTTTGGTTGTATTACCACAGCAGTGACA
This sequence comes from Micropterus dolomieu, assembly GCF_021292245.1. Lineage (NCBI taxonomy): Eukaryota > Metazoa > Chordata > Actinopteri > Centrarchiformes > Centrarchidae > Micropterus > Micropterus dolomieu. The sequence goes on from NC_060151.1 coordinate 26,977,676, forward strand.
CATTTGTTATTCCTAATTTGGTCAGACCATCGTCCCCAAAAATAGAGCAGTACAGATAGTTTGTGCCAGCAGCTTATTATGACCCATATTTACAGTTATTGTTAGGCGGCGAACCTCTAGTGGCTGTAGTTATGACGGTAGCAACTGAGGAAGTCAGGTGAGGTAGTATAACCAGGAGACAATTTTTTGTCTCCCACGAGAAACCAAAAGTCAACATTGATTTATTTAAACTTACGTATGCAAGTTAAATTACATGCTTTCATAAGTTTTGTTACATAAGTCATGTGACAAACCAAGTCACATGTGGAGGGTAAGCGATTTTAATCCAATGCACATATTTTTGTCAATTTCAGTGAATATCTCCTCTGCTAGCTGTGCGTTCTGTGTGTGTGATGAAAAATAATATGTTGATGGTACACATGTAGCCCTGTCTCTGTAAATGGGGAACAAACAAAGTGCCTCACACCGAGCCACACAACACTATTCCAGCCAAGATTTGTGTGTCAGGTAACGTTAAATGACTTGCCCACGGACACTTTCTAGTTCACCGAGACACGCTGTTGCTGTGATTTTAGCTATATTAGCAGGAGAGTTGTGTTGTGTATCGCTGTGTGGTGCTGGTGTGCTGGCTGTGGGACCGTCTCGTCCTCTCTGCGTGTGATCTTCGCAGTAGCGACAGTTTGCTAACCCACAACTTAGCTAACGTTAGTTACTTGCCGTGTTGTTGTTCGCTCTAAATCATGTTCGTCACGGAGTTGGATTACTCCAGAAGTGCTTACTGCACCTTTACATATGTAACTTAACTTATGTAACTAACTTTCTTATTTTAACCCAGACCATCGATCTTTTAACCAAGTAGTTTTGGCGCCTCAGAGGTCAAAGGTGCCGAAGCTAAATATTATACCACTGAGAAAACATTAGAAAAGATTCCAATTTATAGGCTAATTGGGAAAAAAACTGTACATGATGATGACGTCATGTTATGTACATGAGGTTGATATGTAGATGGTTGTGAAGTTATGTTGTGCACATAATTGTCAGTTGTATTAGACACTATGAGTAACAATACAATAAATAATAATTAGTATCTTAACATTGCACAGATATGACCTACATTCAAGCACAGCTGAACCAGTGTGTATAAGACTGATAAAAAAAATATATATTTGTAGTGGTGAAAATGGCTCACAGAATCTGATGGGTCACAGAAAACAGTGTAACACCTGCTATGAGAATCAGTTTTGTTTTAATTTGGTCAGGTCAGTATTATGTCAGGTAATATGGTCTGTAATGTTTTGCACTAATGAGATATAATTCCAGTTGTGCATTAACTTTAATACCATAAAATCTAAAAATATCTACAATAGAAACAGAACATGTTTTCCTTGGGATTTATTATTAATTTGTGTTTTTGTTTTCTGATGTGTTGCTGGAAGTATTATTATTGAAAATGTAGTTAATCTTGTGGCATTTCATCCTTTACTTACTTTATTCTGGGCTAAAATTAGCACAGTTGGGATACAGTAATACTACATAGGGTCAAAATTATGTTGTTTCTTTGTAGATAAGTTCCTTTAAATTAGTGGTACTGACCCTTTTGGCTTGTCTGGCCTTAAAAGTAAGCAGTTATCTACTTGTGATCTGGATTTTCCTTCAGAGATTGTTTGATCTGAACGATTTGTACAGTCACAAAAAGTCAGTTTCTTAAATGATCTAGTGACCCCTCAGATTTATCTCTGCTTTAAATGAATAGAAATAAACAATAACGAACCCTTTTTTTTCGGGGGGGGGGGGGGGGGGGGGGG
>NC_060151.1:26979500-27104410 GCF_021292245.1 Micropterus dolomieu
AGGGGGGTCATAATTTACCCTCCTAATTATTACACAGTCCAAACACTGCAAACTAACATCACAACCTGAGGCCATAATTCACCAGATCATTAAGCTTCCCATCACAGACATCAATCAATACAGCAAACCGCAGTCTCATGGACTCATTACTCTTTAAAAAGCAGACTTAGGTCTCTTTGAATTCCTCGAACCAGGCAGCTTTCACCACTTGTTATTCACCACAGGAGACAATAAAAAATCACAGCGTCTGATTTTACTGACACCTTTTTACATTCACTGCTGCTGCTGCTGCAGCTGCAAACAGACATTCATTGTAAACCATCGATTTAAATGTGCAACTGAGTCACTCACAGCTACAGGGTTCAGATGCTGTGCTTTGCTTTATGCCTTTCCTCATGCTGCATTCAGGGGTGGTGTAGGAATCAGGGGATATATTTACTTTCTGGTTTGAAAATTAGGCTACAGGGCAAATTCCTATAATATCAGCAGTTAGGTCAAGCAAACGACTATATTTTGCAAGATGTAAATATTCGTATATATCACAATGTAAATATTCGCTGTACAAAGGTCCATTTTAAACACAATATTTGTTATTCGTTTATATATTTATGCACTAAGACACCAAAGCAAATTCCTTGTATGTGTAAACCTACTTGGTAATACAGTTGATTCTGATACTATGCTGTGGCAAAATACCGGCAACTTATATTTAATTTGACATAAAGCCAACTTATCCAACATCCAAACGCAGCTACAGCAAACAAATATATATATATATATATTTATATATATATAAACATATTTGGTCTAAAACCAAATTGTGCTTGCGCTAAATGCTAATGTCAGCATGCTAACAGGTGCACAGTAACAATGCTTTGCAGGTACAATGTTTTACCATGTTCACCATCTTGGTTTAGCGTGTTAGCATGCTAACATTTGTTAATTAGCACTAAACACAAATGCTGAGGCTGGAATATTTTGCCAATATATATTAATAAATACTTGTCATATATATGCTATATATATAGTACAAAAGCGATGCTACAAAAAGGTCCCCAGAGGATGAATCTTTCTAGCTTTGGTGTTCCACTTAGTTTTCATGTAGCACCACCATCAGGTCAGTTGTGTATGGTTTTAAAAAACCCTAATGACATTCCCATCAGCCTGAGCTGTAGCTTGTCAGCTTACTCAATATTAGCTTGCTAATATGCTAAATTAAGGTGGTAAACATGATCAATATTATACATGCTTAACATCTAATAGACAATATACAGTAGGCTAGTAAACACTCAGTGAGCAGTATTTCTACACTGCATTATTGCTACTTTTAATGGTGTCTTCTACCTCTGCCAGTCTGATAGTCGTGCTTGTAAATTCCTACATCATTTGAAGGCAGCATCGCCGCAGAGGAGCGCACCGCCGCTCTGCGCTGTGATTGGACGTTCGCGGCGGTGGGCGGGGCCGCCTGCGGAGTGCGGAGACAATAGAAACCGGCTCCAGAGGTGAGCAGCAGCGGGCAGACTGTGACGGACAGCGGCGGTGCAGACGGCGGAGGTTTCTGAGCCGTGAAGAAGAAACAACTCAAAGGATCTGCGGCATTTCGTCTCCCAGCTTCACAGCCGGCTGTTGTCTGGATGGACTGACAGATACTGCATGCTGCACATTTTTAAAAGGTAAGATCAGAGCTGATGTCTTATCGCTTCCCATCCGGTCCAAACCTGCTAATTATTCGCTAGTTTGTATTTAAAATGTGTTTTTATTCAGACTGTGCTTTATGTCTGGTTGCATGTCCTGCGTGTCTTTGTGCTGCTGTGTTGCAAAGCTGGAGGACTTTTGTGTTTACAAGCCGGCTCGTTAATTATCCTCATTTAAACAGGTGTGTATGTGTGGTTTCTTTTTTTTTTTTTTTTTTTGTATTTATAGCTGTAAATCATATTTTAAATGATTACACACATTTCAAAAGTTAAACCTGCACCATGCCACAAAAAACTGAGTGAGCAGAACAACAGAGCTGCTGTCAGGCTATTGTGTCCCAGCTGCACATCTGTACACACCAGCGGCTACATCTGTTATCAGCTTTTCATACATTTATTGATTACACATCCTACATCTAAGCTCATGATGTCTTCCCATGCTCACGTGCACGCTCTCCAGCTCTACCTGACTTCACCTGTGCTGCACGTTGGGATGCATGTAATGTGTGCTTTGTGTCTGCAGAGCTGATTCACACTTCACTTCTTTGTGCTGCAGGTTTTTATGACTCCCAGACTGTAAACAATGTAACTGACATCAGCTCTCAGTGAGCCCTGTGTAGGATGATGTGCTGTAGATGCTGAAAGCCATGAATATTATTTGTTCGTTTATTTATTTGTTTGTTTTATTAAACAAAGTCGTTTCATCTTTGGGGTGAAAAAAACAGCATCTGAAAGCGATTGGACTCTCAGAATGGGCTGCAGAGATTGTGCCGACAGGGCTCTCATAGCTGAAATGATTAGTCCATTAATTGATTGACAGAGACTGTTTTGATAATTAGTCTTTCAGGTTCAAGAAAAAATAGTTGGGACAAACCTACTTGGGTTTCAGCTTCTCAAAATATGATGATTTGCTGATTTTTGTCACTTTGGGCTGTGAGAAGACTAGATATCTTATTTTGTTTTTGCTTAAAGGTATTGCTTATATGATTAATCGAAAAAATAAGCAGATAAATCGATATTAAAATAATCATTTGTTGCAGGTTTGGCAGTCTGTGTCGCCATGAGTCTGCCGGAGATGGCGTTTTTAATCTAATGAAGCTAACGTTAGCTCATGTTCCAGGGACAGTTGTCATTTCAGACAGCAACACTGATGAAAACAAACTAGAAATGAGAAGCTGCTTTTGTTTACTCCTGAAAGTAGACTCAAGTATTTCGAAATGTAAATATCCCACCATCACCTTCAGGTTTTGGACATTTGAAGAAGTCACCTCGGGCTCTTGGAAGTTTTTAACCACTTAAAAAGTCACTGGGTTTAATAAGATTAAACGATTAATGAAAAGAATCTTTAGTTGCAGACCGACTCCGAGATGTCTGTCTGTTTTCTTTCTACACTGATGCATGTGTACACACAGCCACCCAGCAGACGGGGAGATCACACATTACCAAAGCAGAGGAACAAAGAAAGAAAGAAAGTCAGAGTAGAAGAAGAGACAGATTAAAGCAGACAAAGGGGGGTTATGTTACCTACTGTAGCGTGGGGTTCACAGCAGCAGAAACGGGTTGGCATTAAAGGAGTGTGCCCAGTGATGCGCTGCCGAGTGTTCAGGCCCAAAGCTCCAGTGTTGGCAGATGCTGAAGGGCCGAGCCAGTTAAAGCTGCTTTGATGTGCTCCACAGCTCCATGAGCACGGTGGGAGCCGAGCCCCACCAGAGGCCCGAGCCACAGGCCGCCACATAGGCAGGCGCGCAAGGGCCAACGCTGTGGCTGTGACGGTCGGCAGGATGGAGTTTTAGTTCTACACGCTGCTCGTCAGGCAGAAATAATCTGCTTGGTTTTGTTATCTTAGCGGGCAGATTCAGAGAATAACACTTTATGCACACACGTTAGTTCACTGGCAGCGACTTGACAAAGGATGCGACCAAACGGCCCACAAAGAGTGGCACTGGAGAGGAAGCCTGAAGTTCGATGTCAGGAGCAGAGGTCCCTCCAGTCAGTCAATACATTTCTGTTCTGCTCATCTTTATTCAAAACAATTTTTTATCTTTGAGCATAAAAACGCTTGAGCGGATTCAATGGATCAAATAATTGCAAAAAGCTTTGATGCAGCTAAATAATGTCCACTGGAGCCTCCCAGAGCAGGAGGCGAAGTCTTTAAATGTCTTGTGTTGGTTCGACCAACCGTCCAAATTTGAAACTCCGTTTACAAGGAAATAAGACAAAGTGAAGAATACATTCCTCACATTTGAGAGGCTGAAACTAGAGCGGCGTTGTAACTAAATGTTCATCAAAATATTTAATATTTGTCTGTTTGTTATCGACTGACTGTTTCAGCTCCAGTGAAGTCTTCACTCTCCAGTTAAGCATAAAAAATCCCTCTGTGTTTACAAGGCTGCTCCTCTTCTATTGAAGCACGATACAGAATCCATCCGCCGAGCAGGTCAGCAACTCAGGTGATTAAACAACCTGCCAGACTGGCACAACTCACGTTCACATTGTGTTGAATCAGTGACCCTTACTTGGCTCTAATATTATACTTATTGACTAACTAAGAATTAGTTTTCAATTGATTTTAAAAGTTACGACAACAGAGAGATGCTTTTTTGGTGCTAAACCTGCAGGACCTCGTAAGGAATTCCCTGTAGATCAGATTCCTGTATGTGCGAGCAGCTAAGACTGCAAGGATGTGAGCAGAGGAGATGACACTTTAATGCTGAGCAGTCTGTCTCCCACTGTATAACCGAGTCAGAGTTCATAAATCAGACAGCGGTGATTTAGCTTCCTTCGTCATTATGTTTGAAACTCACTGAAACCAGACCAAGAGGTGGCAGATGTTACAGCAGAGTGTGAGCCGCAATCACACTCCAGCAGTCACGCTTCACGACGCATCAGTGGCTTCAAACAAACTGGTCCTTTGTACCAAATCTTTGCTTTGGATATTTTATGTTTTATGAACACAGAAAAATTGTGGATCAAATTTGTGAAGTCAAGTTAATACAGTTCAGGCAGAGGAATTATGATGATTGTTGGACAATTACAGTATCTCTAAAAACAAAAAAACCCTGTCCTCATACCTAAACAACAAATGGGTTGAATAACGACATATATGTATGTTGGAAAGTACAACGACATAAACAGGTGCATCTCCAAAAATATGAATATCGTGGCAAAGTTAATTGTGAGCACCAGAACCAGGAAACCTTTGCAGGTGTTTTGAGTCAATTATCTGATTAGAGCTCTCCTCAGGTTGACATTGCTGTATAGGGATGGGGATCGTTAATTTTTATTGATATTGAGACCCTTATTGAGACTGCTCAATGATTCGATTCTTTATCGATACCACAATCGATACTTTACTATTATTTAGTGATGGTTATTTGGTAAGACCAGACCCAACGGCCATGAGGTAGGCCTGCACGGTATGAGGAAAATATTCAATGTGTGATAACATTGTTATATATTGAGATGACATATCACTTGCGATAAATAAACATATTGAACTGTACATATTAACTGCCTGGTTATTTTTAATTTAATATTTTAAATACAGCTAAATGTTGTTTCTAGACAACAGCAAAGTAACTCAATAACTTTATCTGACATCAAAGACTAACATCAGTCTGTATCAGTCCCTCCTCCTCTCTCGCTGGCTGCAGGTAACGTTACCAAGTAGAAGGAGGAGCGGCTGGTTTGTCTCAGCCAGCAGCTGAGTTTTTAAGACTACAGACCAGTCTGTGCTCCAGACAGACGGCTTTCTATTTAGCTTGTTTTTAACATTTGGCTAATGCCAAGCTAGCGTTAGATGTGCTTATCTAAAACATAGGAGGAGATACTGAGGACAGAAATTATTAAATTAACCATTTCTACATGTTTAACGTTACCTTACTGACAGGTGTATTGATAAAGTCTTTTTACTTGAAGGTTTTATTGCACGTACTTACAGTAACGAGCGTAGCTGTCATCAGCTAACGTTACAGTTGTTTGGAGCTAACTTAACCCTCACCGTATTCCACCGCGACGGCGCCGCCTCTCGCTCTGCTGCTGCCGCTGTCTGTGTGTGTGTAGGAGCCGACAGAGAGACTGAAGCCTGATGATTTTCTTATCCATTGCATTTCAAATTAAATCAGATTCGTTGCTCGAGACATAACGTTACATCATAGGACCCGCAAGTCAGTATCGATAAGCTCGAACCTTATTGATTTTTGGGTTTTTTGAAATTTTGGAACCGGGTCTCGATCCCCATCCCTATTTCTGTATTATAAATTCAAGTTTTGATTTCCATGAACTGTAAGTCAAAATCATCAAGATTAAAACAAGAAAAAGAGGCTTGAAATATTACATTTTAAATGTTATCAAGCTTTTTGAATGAAATTACAGAAGGAAATTATTTTTTTCATGATATCCAAATTTTTTGAGATGCACTTGTATATGACTGTTCGCCAGAACAACATGTACGAACGTTGGGAAGTACCAGACTGGTACTTTCCAACACTCGTCATTGCCCAGCGATTTGGACCCAATGGTAGCGCTAAAGTTTAAAGGATCACCAAAGTTGTTAGACTTTATTCTGAAGAGAATTTGAACGCTTAGTACCAAATGCCATGGCAATTCATCAAGTAATTGCTGAGATGTGTTGCTCAAAATCACAAATGTAAACCTGCTGGTGGCACTAGAGGAAGAGCCACAGGATCACCAAAGGAAGTAAGATGTATCCTCTAGGTATCATACATGTATGTCAAAAAATTCATGCCAATCCATCAAATAATTGTTGAGATATTCCAGTCTGGACCAGAGTGGTGGACTGACAAATTGTAAGTGGTAAAAAAATCTGGTTGATAAAACAAATTCCACAAACTTCTCCTGAAGTAGAGAATCTGTTACCATAATAAAAGGGTTGTTTTCTCCTCTTTATTAAACCCTTTGGGATCTAAAAGACTTTTTTAGGGAGCCAAATGTGGCGTAAGATGGTAACATTTGCTCATTAAGTCTTTTTCTTTGTTTGCTGACATTGATTTAGCGTCACAAATGATTAATTAGGTGCTGATGTTTTACAAGTCGATGTTGGCCGGAACACAAATGAGGTGGCAGAAGCAGTTTTTCTGCAGTGCTTAATGTGTGTGCAAACAACAGATAGACCATTACTCAGCACTTTTTTCAGATTTGTCACATTTACGTACAGTTACTTGTAGTAATAATATATAGTAGTAATTGATCGTGTCTCCATAAAACATGCAGAAGGCAAATTCTCTTTTTGAGTTTTTGGTCCAGTGATCAGCAGAGTCTGTAGATTTAAAGAACCAAGAACATATCAGGGACGGCCTGCGGCCATGAATAGATTTATAAACAAGGACTATGATCTAAAAATCTATCCTGAAACTAACTGGAAGTCAGTGCAGAGACTTCGGAACAGGAGCAGTGCTATCTATTTTCTTTTGTTCCAGTTAAAACTCATCATTCTGTACAAGCTGTAGCCTAATTGATTTACTGACGTTTTTGGGGAGACCTGAGAGCATTGTGCAGTAGCTGAAGTCTGCATGAAATCAAAGCTTGCACAAGCTTCTCTGTGTCGCGGGGAAGAAAGAAACGCACTGACCTTTTTAGTTATGTTCATTTTCTGTGATTAGAAAGTCAGACCAGAATCAGTCACACAGAAATTTCTTGCCTGTGGTGTAATGCTTGTATCTCTCTCTTTATTTACAGACTGCATCACTACATGTATTGTTATTTTATGTTTGGCTGTAAGTCTTACTATGCATATTTATTGCAGTTTTTATGCAAGAAAATAGTTTTATGTAATTTACAATTGCTTGGTCTCTTGTCCATATGCCCACAAGTTCAACACAGGCAAAATATGTATATGTATGTATATGGATTGGATAACGGAGAGTGTCAGTGTCCGGGGAATATAAGAACCATGTCGGTGGGACAAAATATATTGATGGTGCAGCATGAAAAACGGTTAAAAGAATGGTTTTAACTCAAAGTTATTATTTACTACTTTTGTCTTAATTTGAATTTTTGCGACTACAGCTGATATAATGCTTTGTGGATGTAAAGAGACAATATAATGTTGCCATAAACCAGGTGACTAATGTTTATTATACTATATGTTTTGGTAAATTGACCCCATTAAAATTATGCCAAATTAGAAATTACTGCTTGCATTTTACCCATGGATGAAAAGACAGCTGTGTTACTTTGATACTGAAGAAAACATGTGATGACGTTCTGGAGCTATAATGAGCGTCTTTTTTTCTGATTTGTAAGCAGATTTATTGATTGTTTATTTGCGATGGAGATTTGCATATTGCATCCTTGGAAATTGTAAGTTACACTGAATCTAAAAATATCCAAGAAGAGGCAGCGTTACAAGCGTAAAAAAACCCCCCAAAGTTCTAGTTACCAGTAACTAGAACCTTGGTGCATTTGGAGGAAGAGAAACCTTCTTATAATGCCTATAAGGGAGCTCAGATTTTCAGGATCAACATCTATGTAGAGTTGTGAGTCGTCAGCATAGCTGTGAAAATCAATACTGTGCTTGCAGAGGAAGATCCCTCGTAGTAAAAATATAAAGACTGACAAGTAGAAGACCTACAATTGAGTCTTCTGGCACTCCAAGAAGCTGAAAACTGAGAACAGCTCTACCTGAGTCACTTGCACATCTCTGCCTACTAATTTTTCAGATTTTTCCAATCCATTTGAATGTTTATATGATGAAAAGAAAGTGTGAAATTAATTAAGTGAATCTAATATACAGAAGTAGTAGTAGTGGACCAAGTATTGATCCTTGTGGGACTCCATATTGTTTTAGGTAACATAAATGAATAAAAAATAAAAAATAAAGGAATCTTTACACCTTTTTATACTTTAAAGAGGTAGTATTATGATCATTTTCAGGTTCAAAATCCTATTTAGGGGTTGTACCAGAACAGGTTTACATGGTTTAATTTTTATAAAAACACCATATTTTTTGTCATATTGCACATTGCTGCAGCTCCTCTTTTCACCCTGTGTTGAAAGCTTCGTTTTAACTCTGGAGTGATGCATCTTGTCTGTAAATGATCTTTGTTGGGAGTTGCACATGTGCAGTTCCTAGTTAAGGACTACTAGCCAATCAGAAGCAGAGAAGGGCAGGTCAGCCAAAAGACGGTAAACAGCTTTGATTCAGCTGTAGGCTACATGTTGCCGACCAGCAAAAGTGTCTTTCGTCGATAAAGTTTTAACTGAGCTCTGTCTCTACATCACAGTAACAACTTCATGTCCATTGACTGCTTGGAGGGTAGCTAGTGTTTGGAAGGGAGAGGAGAGGTGTGCTGCAGCTCAGTGTTTTTCCACCGCTGTTTTTGAGGGCGTGTCAGACTAGTCGCTCGGCGAGCATTATGACGTATTTTCTTTTGACATCACAAGAAAGCGGAAGTAAAGGCTGGACTACAAACAGCTGTTTTCAGGCAGTTCAGAGCAGAGTTTTCTGTGGGAGATGGGAACTCCCTTTGGGGTGGACTTTGGGCTTTTTCACTATGCAAATCTGTTACATGCACAAAAAAGATATATACAGTTGGGAAAACAAGTATTTGATACACTGCTGATTTTGCAGGTTTTTCTATTTACAAAGCATGTAGAGGTCTGTAATTGTGCTATCCCTGCACCAGCGGCACCGTTCACCTCCCCTCCTGTGTGGTGCAATTGGCAGGTAACATTAGCAGCGAGGGACAGACAGAAAGAGAAAAGCAGCAATGACACAAGGCAGATTGGCTGAGTTCCAGCTGTGCTTTCATTACAGATGAGTATTTCACTGAAATGAAAGACAGCAAGGCGGTCTCACCCCCGTTCGTCTGGGATGCAAACAGGACTTGGCGCTTGTTGAGGCCCTCTGGGAAGCAGCCTGGGTACCGTTACCCTGAGAAGGAGCACTGGTTCTGCCGGGAGCTGCAGCGAACAGAAGATGCTCCTAATTAGAGCTGGTTGTGACTTCTTTCATCTCCAGACGGCAGCACAAGATGAGCGTATGCATATGCTGCGAAGGTTATATGGTTGAGATAAAGAAAGGAATTGAGCATGAAAGTGTACATACTGCATGCATACAGTATGTGTCAAGGTTATTATGGTTAAGTGAATATAAGAATAAAACAAGGCAGCAGTGAACAAAATGGTCTCTTTTTTTTCCTTTATAGGCAAGTAATGCCACTCGGCCGCCATCTTGGCAAAAACAAAGACTAACAAGACCAGGCTCCTATCTCAATCAATGTGGAGAGAGCCAGAATTGCAGTTTCACTGGTTACCGCGACATAAAAACTACATGACTAGAATGAGCAGTAAAAATGAGTAAAATCTGATAAAAAAGTGATAAAAAAGATTGACAACTTTGCCCCAAAATAAGGTTTAAAAAGCGTTTTTCCCGACCGGTTATACTTTGCTACACATGCGCCACTACTTCCATGCATGTGCAGTCACAGTAAAATAGACCCTTATGGCAGTGGAACCACATGATTGGCTGAAATATGTTTCCCGCTTGGCTGTTAAAAGCGACTGGCTTTCTAGTCCCCATAGAGTTGTATTGAGAATGTTACTGAATGCCACGTCTCCCCTATAAAACGTCTCTGGTAGCATTCAGAGTAATTAAGAAATTATGTAGGATAAAGAGGTTGAGATTAATCATTTCATGAAGTTTTGAGTATTCGATATGCTACAAATGAGGGACCAGCTAGGATTAATAAATTCAAGCAACTCCAAAATCAGAATTAGTCTGTGTTAATTTGGATCATTTAAAAAAGCGGTAAAAATGTAGATACACATTTTTTCCTTCTCAATAATATTTTCATCAAAATGGAAAAACTGAAACTCCAGAAAATTGGCAAAAGAAAATGCGAACAAGTGCGCCAACAACTATTGTGAATGTTATTTGCTGGTTCGTCTAAATAAATAACTCCTCCTCCAGTTGGTGCCATCAAACCATCACAAAAGGAAGAGGACACAACGAGATGATGTCGTTAAAGTCAATGAAACATTTATGTTTGTTTCATGTATCAATGTGAGGAAGGTTACAATCTCCTCATCGCTCCACACAGATCTGATTGTCTCTTCAGCGGACGGTTAAGTAACACCATGATTTAAGTCTGTTTCCATTGCACTTTGACGCGTTTTATTTTTATAACTTTTCCATCTCATCTAAGAATATACACTGTTATTGTTTAACCCCTTGTTATTGTTGATATTTTGACTATTTTTCAAATGTCTGGCATTTCCACTCAGATTTTTTGATGGACAAACTGACAAATGCGCATAAAAACGTATTGAGACGTACGAGGGTTTCATAAGTTGTACTAGAGAATATTGGTGAACAACCTTATGCACAAGCTTTAACCAGCTTTGAAATGCTCTCTCTTGGACCTGTCGCTGTTATTTGAAAATGCTGACTGCAGAGCTGAGATTGATCACTCTCTCAGGCTTTGTCAGATCCAGTCAGAGGTGTCTGTGCAGCAACTCTTTATTCACGTGACAACCCATTTTCCTTTACTGTGCTGCTGCTGATGTGGCCACTTTGACACTGTAACTGAGGCTGTGCACATAAACTGGACGAAATGGTCATTATTTAGAAGTATTTAATTAAATTCTGTCACAGAAGCAGCATTGGCGGTTCCTCCGTGAGCAGGTACTTTTTTTTCCTGTGTTTACATTAACACACTCTGGCTGTCTCCTCCACGGAGTGTTTTATTGACCTTGTCAGAGGGATGCTGAGTGGACCAGTGACGGACAGCCAGTTGGCTCCTTTGGGTTCGGCTGACTCCTCATTTTTATCTGCTTGTTGTAGGTTTATGTTCAGCCCATACTGTTTGTGTCCAGAGACATTTTACCACTGTCACCATCCAATTTTCTTCTGTGGCTTTCAGCTTTTGTTCATGTATTGTTTTTTTTTTTTTTTTTTTTCTGTATGTTCAATATACCAGATGAAGAGGAAAAACAATGTGTTGATCTTAAAGTTAAGTTTAAGATTTTAGTCCTGGTTGACTTGGAAGCACCTGTAGTTAATAGTGGAAACATTTACTCAAACACTATACTTAAAAGAATGGTTAGTGTTTTTTGAAGCGGGTCTCTGATATTACCTGCAGTAGATTTGATGTTCGTCATGTCCCCAGTTTGGAGAGTTGTGGATCGGGCCAGCAGTAAAATGTATTTAAGTCTGATGAATATCTGTTCAAGTATATATTGTAAATATTTACAATATTTTCAGTGCTTTACTTTGCCGTCAGACGGCCATTTCTTTTGCAACTACATTGTCTTAACCGTAGTACGTCCGTATTTCCCAGTCCCATGAGGGAGTATGAGGCGAAAAAAACCCCACCATGAAACCTTCCAGATTGATTACTTACATCAAAACAATTATTATATGTATTACAAGTTTTCTGAAATTGTAAAAGAAAAACAATGCAAATGAGGCATTATCTGATGCTAACTTGAATTTAAGAGAAATTTAGGTGAAATTTACAGAAGCAAATAGACAAAGTGCAGTAAAATAAACACCTAAATGTATATTTTGGGCCTTTTGTTCTCACTAGTCTGAATCAAGACGTGTTTTGGAAGCAAAAGTAAAACCGATGTTTTTGCTGTGTCCCCATTTTGTATAGTTTGTTTGTTACAATATGTTGTCGGATTCTTAAAATGGCCAAATATCGATGTCAGTATCCAGAGTATAACTTGAGTGAAAAACTAAAGTGACAGTTTTAATACCTCTGCAGTTCTTTCTAGTGGAACATACTGCATATTTCTGTTTGGTTTTATTGTTTTCACACGCTGTACTTGAGTTTTGTATACACATTTCTCCGTCACGCACAGTCACACTCACACTGTAGACAGGCGCCGTCTCCAAGGCAGGCACAGACGGACTCGGTGCACAGAATGCGCATAGCATCCTGTCTCATTCAACACTTTCTCATCCCTGCTAATGAGAGATGGTACAATTGTGCTGCGCCATCAGGGCTGCGAATCTCTCCTGTCATTGGGAGATTGTGGCCGCCGTGGGTTGATGAGCGATGGAGGAAACAGCAGACGAGTGTTGCTTGGCTTCTTTTGGTAGCAGAAGGAGGAAGGTGAGACAGATTTGCTGAGAATGGAAACCAGCAGGCGCGACGGCGTGGAAACACATCGGATCAGAATTAGACATTCATTAATGCAGGAGGATCATTAATCAGCAGCAGGGGATCAGCTCCACAAATAGCAGTAATCTTCATCTCTCAGATCCTTTTAATTTGTTTGCACTTCAATTTATTTATATTATTTGTCTTCGTCCTTGTCACACCTCAGTGTGAATGGTGTATGAATATGCTTGAAAGATAAGGAAAACACTCTGGACAGGGGTTAAAGCCCCGACATCCCCATATTCACACCTACTGTGACGGAGGCTTGATTTGACTTGCATGTATTTGGGCGAGGAGAGAATCGACGCAGAAAGAGTCCAGGTTGGTGCTCTGAGGTGAAAATGCTAATTGAGCTGATCATGTTAGAATAACGACAGCCAGGACTTTGCTTCATGTTGGCGCCATGTTGGGAATTTTTTGTAACATACTACATTTGTGTTCAAACTAGAGACTCTTTCCTCTTCAAAAGTGACTCTAGGGATGGCAGCGTCTGTCAGGACACCACTGAAATAACAGACCGAAATGTCTAAACAACTGATGGATGTATTATCATGAAATTTGGTTCACACATTCATGTTCCCCTCGAGATGAAATGAAATAACTTCTGTGATCCTCTGACTTTTCTGTAGCACCATCATCAGGTCAAGATTATGATTTGCATATAACTAAATACCCACAATAATAATAACATTCCCATCAGCCTCAGCTGTACTTTGCGTTTAGTGTAAATTAGCAATTGTTAGCATGCTAACACGTTAAGATGGTGAACCTGGTAAACATTACACATGCTTAACATTAACATTTAGCACAGCCTCAGCAAGCTGTCTTTCATTTTGGTTCAGTTACTGTTCTCTCTCCTTGTAATGGAGCCCAGTGAGCTTGAAAATTTTAAGTGACAACACAATTCAAAAATTGCGTAACAGTTTGTTTGGCCTAGACACAAAGCCTTCCGGTTGAAATGTGTACACACAATACAGTGGGTCTGTTTACAGTGGAGGTCGTGTGGGAATGGATGCATGGGTGGATACTGGTCACTTGGTGAACCTTGCTTTCCTTCCTGCTCCTCCTATTCCACAGGAACATTTGTCTCCAGACCAGCCCTCTTCCCCGGCCCACCCCTCCACAACAATGAACTCCTCGCCGCACGGCTCCCGCGCCTCCATCGACATCCTGGAGGAACTCCAGCTGATTGCTGCACAGAACCTGGAAAAACTGGACATCAACAAATACTACGAGGTCGTCTGTGAACTGGGAAAGGGCACCTATGGGAAAGTGGACCTGGTCATCCACAAAATCAGAGGTAACTACTATGTGTTTTAGCTGATACTTCCCACGTTAATTGATCATTTCCCACGTTGAAATGCTGTACACAGGGCTGTAGACTGTAATGCATAGTACGATCAGTATACTCCCAGACATTATAGCTTAAATCGGGAGATTAAACCTAACATTTGGGAATGTTCCCCTCAGGTAATGTTTTTGTCCCAGAGACTGTTCTTGCATTCTAGTTTATGGAGTAAATTTGTTGTTGAAATGCAGGAGTGCAGGTTTTGCCTCAACATTGGAGGGTACACATATTACACAGATCCCACCCCCCCCCCCACCCCCCCACCCCCACCCATGGTCCTCCCACAGAAACTTGTGAGCATTTAACACTTAATTTCCTGCATTCTGGTGAAGTTTCTTGCACAAATTTCTGTCTTTTCTGCATCAATTTATTGTTAAAATGTCTTCATTTATGTAAGGGAAACACAAAATTCTGACGGCAGGTGACGATTAAGAATCTAAAACTATAACAGAATATAATGCAGTAAGGCTCTCAGGCATTCTGAATGGATAGGTTCATCTTCTTATGTGTCTATTGTTTGGGGAAGTAACCTCGCTAAATGTGCAGACCTGGCACCTTTTCACCTCTGATAAAGTGCAGCTCACAGACGCAAACAGAGCAAATTTGCGCTTCAGTTTTTTAATATGTTTATAATGCAAAACAGTTACGCCACCACTCTGTCACAACTGTGGGGACTCACGCCGCGAGAGTGGATCCATGTGATTACTATCACGGCTTACACCGGTGTTGCATCAGCTGGGTGGAGTTCATTCATTATCAGTTATAAATTTGTTTTAATTAATAGTGTCAATTACGTGAGTCTCACACTCAATGCATGATAGTTGGCAGCTGTGTAATACAGTAAATATTGCAGCAACAGCTTAAACACCACTTCACCTGGCAAAATTGACAGTCGCAGAAGCTACTTTGTCTAAAATGGTTGTTTCAAAAAAGGATTTTAAGTGGCAAATTTGTCACCCACAGCTTGATGGGGTTTAGCAAACGGTCAATTAGACGCCGGATAATCATGGGAAATGTCAGAAAACGGGACACAGTTCATGTTCACCACCATGCCTGCTTTATTATTCATAAAGGCACTCAAGGTAAAAGGAAACCAACCATTGATGAGTCCATCTTTCGTTGGATGGAGCAGGGGGAAGTTTGCGTTTCTAGTTTCAATTTATCACCTCTTGTGGGAGGAGAAGATTTCCCAGACTGGACTCCAGAAATGTATGTTTGGCCAGAGAGAGCAAAAATATAGAGGCCTGCAGATGGAGGAAATGGGATGTAGAACTTGTGTGGCTCTACGTTGTGATTCATTAATTTTACGTAAGAATAGTGCAGCTGTCAAATGCTTCACTTACACTGAGAATCAAAAATAATGCTGTTTTCACTTTACTCAAAACCTTATTTAGTCTCTGAAGTGTTTACTTTTGAAAGTAGGCCACCTGTTTGCAGTAATGTCAAGATCTAAGATGTCTAAATTCACTACTTAACTATTAAAAAAACTGTTCAACCTTTTTCCTATTAAAAGCCGAAATGTTGTCCATCTGCTCCGAGCTTCTTAATAGACTCTTTTATGGAGTAGAAAGCTGCAGCTACACTGGCCGTTTAGAGCGGCTGCAGTCTGTCACTGAGATGAAGTCTGACCTTTTTCTAGCTGCTAAAGTGCGCAGTTAAAGGATGTATGAACTACATAAATGGATGGAGGATGTATAACTATATAAATGAATGGGCAGAAGGTGAAGACGTTTCTGTGCAAATGCATTTTAGTGAAGAAGTGATCTCAAATATAACCGTTAAGAAACAGGCATGACTGGATTACTGCACCGTTAGATGTAGGGACGTCCTGATGGCGTTGTTTGGATCCTGAACAGTGTTATTGAGTTATTGTTATTAAGTTATTGAGTCTCTGCCAACCAAATCCAATATATCGTAGATTTTATAGATATTTTCCTTCATATTACAACTGAGGCTGCAGTAACATTTCATTAAAACACAGTCCCATTAGAAAAGCAATTTAAAACAGCAGAACAGCTCTGCTTTAAGGAGAGAAAACATGCGTCTCAGTTTTTATTTAGTGTTAAGTTTAGATCTAAACTCAATTATCAAAATGATTGCCAATTAATTTTCTATCAGTCAACATGGTTTCAGCTGTACTTTTATAGAGGATAGTTAATCTGTATCTGTCATATTTTATAAGCTTTTCATATGTGTTGTATGCAAAAATAAGTGACTAAAGCTGTCAGATGATCAAAGTGAAGTAAAAAGTACAATACTACCCTCTGAAATGTGGTGAAGTTGAAGTAGAAAGTGGCATGTAAAGAAGTGCAAGAAGTGTACTAGAGTAAATGTACATTACAAATACATTTCACTACACTTCACTATACACAGGCTCTCTCCATCCCCATTATGAACTAAATACTGAATTGACTGGAGCACCTGAGAGTTTTGCTTCCTCAGCAAAATGTCACTTGATGCAAAGCAACCACAGAGAAGGAAAATGACTACAAAGAGATGTAAAACGACTTAAAAGAAACACAAGACGACCACAGAGACGCAAAACAACTACAAAACTATTTCAAAGAGACACAAAACGACCACAAATGAGTCGACTACGTCAGTCTGGGGGTCTTTATTCTATGTAGAGCTGAAATGTTTACTCTATTTTATCAATAAGTCGATCAGTCATTTTTCAAGTAAAAATAGTTGGCAAAGATTCTCTGGTTTCAGCTTCTCAGTAAATGACAGAATTTGCTGCTTTTAATTGTCATAATTCAATGTTAACTGAATATCTTCAGGTTTTGGCGTCATCCAGGAGTCTGGGAAGTAGTGATTTTTAAACAAGAATGTTTTGACATTTCATAGACTCTGATTAATTGGAAAAATTACCTGCAGATGGATCCATAATGAATTACAACTTTAATCCATTATTGAGTGAAATTCTGCTTTTGAGATGAAAGGCAGGGTCAAGCTCATAGAAACAAAAACAAAGACACATGTTACATTATTGTATTTTTACACACTATGATAAAGTCATACTTAATGCATTGTTCAATAAGTAAAAGAATATGGCCAAAACATGAAAGCTAAAAACCTTGTGTATTTTTACGGGCTGATACAGTAACATTATGTAGGTCAGCAGTTATCTTTAGTTTCTGCCCTGAAACACCCACAGTTGTACTTTTACAAGAGTCAGCTGAGTTCCCCTGAACAGATGGTGTTTATCTTTGCATATAAGCCAGCAGGCTGATTTAACAAAGCAACTCATTTTCTATGTAAACATTAAAACTACTGCAGCACAGTAGCGCAAGCTGCTACTTGTTGGCTAGTGTGCCAATCAGAGGGTGCTGCACAGCCAAGAAAAGAGTTATTTATTCCATGTAGAGATAATATGCTTGGGTTATATCATAAGTGATTGTCAGAGAGCCAGCTGACCTGTATGTGCAGCGGTAAACATCTGGGTACTATGGTGATGAGGTTCGAATAAAATACAGACAATAAAACCGTAAACCGTGTTTGCTTTCAGTACAACAGTCCAATGCTTTGTGAAAGTTTAAGAGAGTTTTCACAGGTCCAGCAGAAAAGTATTTGCCATTGGTGAAAGAAGGATTTTTACCACTTGTATACTATATGTATAGAAATAATGTTATAAGTAAAAGTCCTGCATTCAAACCCTTATTTAAGTAAACATACAGAAATATCAGCATCTTGATATAATAAGCATCTGCCAAAGCCATAAATAAACTCTAATACATCCAAAACTCTGCTGCCCGCCTCCTCACCCACAGCCGCACCCATGACCACATCACCCACGTCCTCCAGGATCTTCATTGGCTCCCTGTTCCCCATCGCATTAAGTAAAAAAATTCTCCTCCTTCTCAGCCACAAAGTCCTCTGTAACGAGGCCCCTTCCTACCTCACAGACCTGCTCCACCGTCACAATCCCTCCTGTAACCTCCTCTCCCCACCAATCAGGACCAAGCACCGTACCTGGGGTGACAGAGCTTTCGCCATTGCAGGCCCCTCCCTCTGAAACTCTCTATCCACACACATCCGAGAATGTAGCGAGATGTACTCTTTCAAATCACTCATCAAAACCCGCGTCCTTAGACTAGCTTTTTAACTCAAATAATGTTACATTGCATTGTCGCCCGTACGCTTTTATGCATTTTGTATTACATGTTTTTTTACTTATCGTTATATATTTTTCTATTTATCTATTTTTTAAATGTACACAACTACTGGTTTTATTGTAAAGTGTCTTTGAGTGTCCTGAAAAGAAATATATAGCTATAGAAATAAAATGCATTATTATTAAAAATGTTATGCAGAATAGTCCATTTCAGAATAATATTTATAATATTAAAATTATAATATATTTACATATATTGATGTATATTTAATGTTGCCACTAGTAAAGGCGGGTCTAATTTGAATTACTTTATGTACTTCTGGGTACCTGTAATAATACATCGTAATGTAATAGTTGATATAGATAAATATAGTCTGAGCTGCTGAAGTTAACGTGTGTGGATTTGTGGTGAGAGTTCTGCCTGATCACAAGTGTTTCAGTTAGTTCAGCAGAAGCACGCAGTCCCAAACTGTGTCTGTCAAACTGTCTAAAGGGGAAAATACCAGCGGAGCAATAATGTAATGCACAGCAGAGTATAGGGCATATTATGAATTCTCATTAAATGATGACGGTATTCTCGTAATATTACGTTTTTTTTCTCGACATGTCCGAGAACTCAGATATGTGGGAGATGTTTTTCTGCACTGCATTTTATTCAGTTATATTTTTAGGTTTTCAATTGACACCTCCCACGTGAATTTTGCCGTTATTTGAATAAAATATTTGCACCCATCTATTGGTGTAGAAGAATTCATCACAATTCAGGAAATAAATAATAAATCAAATAAATTTTTTTATAATTCAGCATCGAAGATTTCCAAAAAAATCTCGTCTCGATCTGGTGAACCCAATCTCGTGTCTCGTCTTATGGGTTAGGTGCCTCGTCACATCCCTAGTTCTCACTCATCCCTAATAAATAGATCCCGTCAAAATGAGGGAAACTCCTCTCGTTTCACGGCATTAAGAACAAACACAGACCTCCATCTTGACCTTTTCCTAAAGTGGCTGCACACTGTAAAATGCACAAAGCACTTTGCAGAGCTGATCCAGTGCTATTGGAGAAGTGTCGCCTCTCATCTTCGCTGACACACGGTCTGTTGGTGCAGGGAGAGGCAGGCATGGCAGCTCTCCAGGTTATTGTCCGGGGTATTTTCAGATTAGCCCTGGTAATTTCTCTCCCCTCGCTGCTCCTCTTGTTGCAGCAAGGAGCCTCTGAACCGTGTCCTCACAAATTGCCTTCTTGTGTTCCCTCCAGACGACTAAATGTGTTTCAGTGCTTCCTATACATCATTTTATCAAGTGAAATGTTTTGTTGCAGGCTGAATGACACTCTTCCTTGTTTTTTTTGTGGCTTTCTAATCTTACTTCCAGGACATGTTTGCAGCTGTAAGCATCACTTTACCTCGAAATCCCCAACCTGAAAGCAGATTGAAAGTGAGGCAACATCCTGGTCACTAATATCTGGTCCAACAGAGGATTTTAAATACTTATATAGTATAAATCTCCTAGAATGAAAAGCAGCAGGATTTAATTCTGCCACAATGGAGAATTTTAATTATTCATGAGATTTTTTAAATGATTTTAATTAAGTTTCATGCACGCAATTAGGCGGCTGTGGAATAAATCCCCAAACACTTTAAGGTGATGGAAAAGGACAAGAAAGCGAGGAATGAGATTGGAGTTATGTAACCTGTTCTTTTTCTTTTCTTTTTTAAGGCACAAAAATGGCCCTGAAGTTTCTGAGGAAGAAGACCACCAAGCTGAAGAACTTCCTGAGAGAGTACAGCATCTCCCTCTACCTGTCGCCCTGCCCGTTCATCATCAACATGTACGGCATCGCCTTTGAAACAGACGAGTACTACATCTTCGCTCAGGAGTACGCACTGGCGGGAGATCTGTTTGACATCATCCCTCCACAGGTGAGATAGGCTGAGACACACACACACAAAAAAAAATGAGCCATCACCCATATTTTCCATGCGTTAATTTTAACATAATCCAAATGATTATCCCTTAATCCCCCAAATATTGGGAACTATTTTCAGAGCGTTGTTTCAAGCTACAGATGCATGCATGCAGTGTGGATTACAAGTTGGCATCCAGTGCTAAGTTATGTTGTGCTTGACATTTAGATGTCAGCTCTGTGGAGAGTTGTCTCTTGTGGTGCCAAAACACAAAAATTCACTAGACTTATTGTGTTATCAAAATAAAAGCCCAGAGAAGTCTCACCTGGGCTCTTTGAGCTTTCTTAAAGTTTTGGGGCCTGAGAGCAACTGAATTCAGTTCATTTAATTGGACCATATGGTCAAAAATTTAAAAAATGTCACATCATTTGATATCGATAATTATCACGATACATTTTAAATGACTATTTCTTTAAATTTTAGAGGCTGATTTTTGCTCCTGAGTGAAAGTTGAAGAAACTAGATGGTTAATTGTGGTTTTAAACTTTTCTTTATGGTCAGAACAAACACTTGATACCAAACAGAGATGACTTAACAAATCTGAGGTAGAACATTCAAAGCAACTATGAATTAATAGAAGTGCTAATTCATTCGCGATTCAAATAAATTAAATCAAATGTTTAATAAACATTTGTTATATTGTTATATAGCTAAATTATATCGCCAAAATTATTGTTATTGTGTTTTTCTCCCAGCCCTATTTTCATGCGACTTTTGCGTCAAGTGCAAATCAGGCGAACTGAAAATGGAGGACGCTACAATAAGTAATACCAATTCAAGCACTATTTCTTAAAAATAAAGATTTCTTTACAAAAGCACTGTTGTAGGTTTGTGATCGTAGACACTATCACATGTTTTTTACGTGCTTTGTAGGGTTTGGCGGATAGATACTTTGGTTTCGATCCTTACAAGCTACTCATTTGGTTTTGAAATCTAGTGTGGGGTTATTCTTTAACTAATGTTCTGAAGTGGTTTCATGTTCGTGACCTCCTCGTGTCTCTCACTCCCTGTTCAGGTGGGACTCCCTGAAACGGTGGCTAAGCGCTGTGTCCACCAGGTGGCCATCGCCCTGGACTACCTGCACTGCAAGAAGCTGGTCCACAGAGACATCAAACCCGAGAACATCCTTATTTTTGACAAAGAGTGCCGGAAGGTCAAGTTGTCAGATTTTGGCATGACGCGGCGCGCCGGCTCTCCTGTGAAGCGCGTAAGTGGCACGATCCCGTACACGGCGCCGGAGCTGTGCGACACCTCGCGGCACGAGGGCTTCTGCGTGGACTACAGCACGGACGTGTGGGCGTTTGGCGTGCTGCTCTTCTGCATGCTGACTGGAAACTTTCCCTGGGAGAAGGCCATGCCTAACGACGCCTTCTATGAGGAGTTTGTCCGCTGGCAGCGCCGCCGGACGGGCACGGTGCCGTCACAGTGGCGCCGCTTCACTGATGAAGCTCTACGAATGTTTCGTAGGCTCCTGTCCATCGAGCAGGAGCGCCGCTGCTCTGTCAAAGAAGTCTTCAGCTACTTCAACCAGTGCTGGATGTTGGACACGGAAAACGGGAACAGCAGCAGCGCCGGCGGCTTAGCTAGCAGCGCGCCTCCGCTGGACATCAGCTCGTCCTCGTCTGAAGAGGACGTATTAGTGGACAGACTGAAGCAGCAGAGCTTGTCGCCTGCTTGCATGGTGGCGAAGGGAAACATGATGATGGACACCAACTACTCATCCATGTCCACGAACAGCTCGCCGTCCTCCACCGGCAGCTATGACCGGGTCAACAGAGAAAACAACGAAAGGGGACGCATCCCGGTGGCCACGCCCATCGAGATCTGTGTATAAAGGGCGGCTGGCGCTGCGTGACCGGCTGCATGCTCACACGTGACGCTGGTGTGAGCTGAAGAGTCTCTCCGAGTATGAGAAAGAGGAGGAAAGTGTGGCGACTGGAGCTGGAAACTATCAGCAGTCTGACGTTGTAGCTTCACTGTGGATTTACTCTTTTCTGATGAAGACGAACTCTGAGGAAATGAGCCGTGAGACAATCACAAACCTCCTGTATGTGGTTTATACTTCAGTTACTGTAATAGTACGTCGGACAACCTGTACAGGAAAACAGCTGAAGGGAGGGGGGAGAAAAAAACAACAACATTCATAATCCACGAGCAATATATTCAAATGTTTGGAAGAATCCAGTCACTGCAAAAACAATCTGTGAAGAAAACTTTCAGTAAGATGATTTGTGGCTATTTGTGTGCTTATTGTAGTGCGTCATTTTCATGTTTGGTAGAAATGTTTCGATTTTATTTCTTAGTTTTATTTGTATTTTTAAATTATTTATTTATGTCAGATGCATTATATTTATTTGTTTTTATCAAGTGGCACTTGAGATCTTTTATTCATTATCGTGATGTTGTGATCTCCCATAAAAGTAGATGTACCTAGACACCCAAAATGTCCTTTGCCCACTTGTACAGTAGCAATCAACAAAATGAGCGGCTGAAAA
Organism: Micropterus dolomieu; assembly: GCF_021292245.1. Classification (NCBI taxonomy): domain Eukaryota; kingdom Metazoa; phylum Chordata; class Actinopteri; order Centrarchiformes; family Centrarchidae; genus Micropterus; species Micropterus dolomieu. Next base: position 27,002,245 of record NC_060151.1, read on the forward strand.
GGCACCTCATTGTCAGCAGAAAGTGTTAATTGGGTTTTTACTCTTCTAGACAGTCCTCCCATTAAACTGCAGTATACTGGTACCATGAACAACTGAATTTCCACATATAATAATAAATAAGAGAAAAGTATCATGAATAATTCTCATCTTTCTACTTGCATGGTTAATAAAGAAAATGGAAACCGTAGATTTCATTGAGCAGTTAACATTATTATCTAAAAAGTCAATTTATTTGGATTTTTTTTCCTGAAAAATGTGCCAAGGAAATATCCTTAACATTAAAATATGCCGATTGAATTGTCATTCAACATGAGAAGAATAAAATTCAACTTTTTATTGCAGCTTTTGATGTGTAATTCATTAGAAACTTAAACCCTGAAAATGTGAGACTGGATGGATGAATGTAGAAAACGGCAAGTCTTTTTTTTTTTTTTTTTTTTTTCTAAACATTTAAGAAATCGCTCTCTCTTTTTGTGTTTTTCAGAAGTATTGCATGTAGTGATGTTACTGTGGTGAACATTTGTTGAAATAAACACTCTGAGAATTAAAAGTGCCCCCTGTTATTTTTATTTAATTAAGAGGATAGTTTTGGGAAATTCCCCTGTTCTTAGAGTAAGATGACGAGACACTCTAATGTCTGGACGGTAAATATGAAGCTACAGCTAGCGGCCAGTTAGCTCAGGTTAGCTAGCAGAAACGGGAAAGCAACTAACATATCTCAACAAAAAACGTAAGACAAGCGCCTCTAAAACTCTGTTCAACGTGTTAAATCTTGTTTAAAATGAACAAAAATAAGGTAAGTTTGTTCGTATAGCACATTTCAACAACAAGGCAATTCAAAGTGCTTTATATGAAACATAAAAGTAACATAGGGAAACATAAAAAAATACATTTAAATACAATTTTTAAAAACAGATTAATTTCCCCAGTTTACTCGCCCATAATTCTAATACGAATAATCAGGCTTTTCACCGACACCTTGTCCGATATTTATTTCCTTTTATTCACGATTGTCTCTGTGAATCCAGATTTTGGATACAATCTTGGTAACAGCAGAGAAAAACTTAAATGTACTCTGCCAGGACGCACCACGACCCAGACCGGAACCTCTAGTGGCAGAAGAAGTCAGGTGACGTAGTATGAAGCGTGACAAAGCCCGTGTGAGGAGGTGGTGGGGTGGATGGATGAGTACAGTAAACACAGGTCTTTCACTCAGAAAACCGAGGTTGTGATAGAAAGAAATTTCTTTTACTTACGTCACGCGACTTACGTAACATAGTTATCTTAACCCAAACCACAATCTATGTCTAAAACTGACCCTGTAGTTTTTGTTACCTAAACCTTGCCAAACTACCACCGTTTCACAACATTTACCACGTGGAACTTACGACTTACGCAACGTACAGAAGGTCCAGCAAACCTGTCGCTGGACTGGTACTTGCCAACACTCGTACATGTCGTTTTTGGGGTATGGTCAAATATGTCATTGCACTTACCAATGGACATGTATGTTGTTTTGGAAAACGGTCTTATATGTGATTTTGGGATACTTGACAATAGACCTATTTTGTCGGTATGAGTACGTGTTGGAATAAGAGCCACCAGGATGTTGTCGAACACTTTTCTCACAAAGAAATAAGCGTATTAGAAATGGAGTCGGACTTTGAGGTGTGAAAGGGCTGAGAGGTCAAAAGAAGTGATTCCGGCGACTGCAGATTTAAAGCCAAGAAATAACCCGTATCAAGATCAGAAATCCTGTTTCAGCCTTTACAGACTAAAACCTGCGTCATTTTGTGCAGTGGATCAAGCTTTACTCTGTATGTCGGCCTCATAATTATGCCCCATCAAGCTGTAAAACCACTGAGGCATGCTTCTGGCTCGGCCGTAATGAGCAGCGTCTGCCCCCAAAGCCTCGCTGGAAGTTGAATTACATAACACTTCCACCCAGGTAGGACTGAATCTGATTTAATGGTACAGTTAAAAATACAGATGAGTGACCAATTAAAGGAAAAACCAACATGACGCGTCTCAGTATGGAGTCAGGTCACCATGAACCTCTAGAACAGCTTCAGTGCTCTGTTGGAGGGATGAACACTATTTGTCCAAAAGATATTCAACCTTTATTTATTCAGGTAGTATCGCTGAGATCAAGATCTTTTCTGCAAGAGAATACAGCAGATAGAAATAAACACAAACATAGCCAGACATAACAAAAAGACGTCTAGCATCAGAGACATAGACACTAACTAGATTTGAAGAGGAAGGGTTACATTATATAATTTTATCTTATTATATCTTAACACCTTGGTCCAAACTCTTCCATAGGTGTGAAACTGGGTTCAGATCTGGTGACTGTAAAGGCCGTAGCATTTAATTCACATAATTTTTATCTACACCAAACTATTTATTACAGAAACATCTGCATTTGATGTGTTTCTCCACTCTTTTCTTCAGTTTTTTTCCTTTAATCTGTCCCCCATCTTTATATTTCTATACACCAACAGTACATCAGGCCAACTGAGGCTCAGAAACCCTCATTTCATATGCGGCAGAGCAAGAAATTCAAACTGACTGACTGGAGACGTGCACATCACACAGCATTTTATAGGCTGATAAAGAAAGAGACGGGGGAAATTATTCTTTCCATCCTCAGTCTGCCCAGATATAATAGTAAAGGAATAAAAGCTGCAGAGTGCAGCTGAGCTGGAGAGCAAATCATCAAGCAGCGCTGCATTTTCAGCAGAGCAATTACAGCTGAGCGCTGAACTCACTGATCCCAATGTTTCTCCCACCACCATGTTTACATATTCACCACTAGCAAGGCTGCAGAGAGGAGATGGTTTGGTGTTAAGATATATCAAAGGACTCTACTGTGGTGTGCAAGTCCTTAAGTAAATTAATAAAAGACCCTTAAAATCTTTTCTTTAACAGCAAAACAATATATAGCTTATCATAGTTTTTACTTTGACTTGTTTCAGAAGTCTGTTACAGAAAATGACACATTACTTCTGTTTGAGGTCTCAGCTGTAAAATATGATTAAATCAGCCAGAAAACTTCTGTAATTTAAGTCAAATTAGTTACGTAGTTATTTTAACGCAAGCCATGATCTTTTCCTAAACCTAACCAAGTAGTTTTGGTGCCTAAACCTAACCAAATTACGCAACATTAACCACTAGTTTTATTTTGAAAGTCTCCCCAGATGTTGCATATTTATTCTTGTTAACTTGGACCATGGAAACCATGACTGCAGAGCCCTACACAGACAAAAACGACGCTAAATTGTACCCAAGGCAATAAAAAGCGATGCCAAGGAGTCTTGACCGAGCGTCCACATGTGACGCCCTGGGATTAGAAACGGTTGGATTAAATACAGTGACAGTATTCATACGCAATATAGACTTTTTTTTCACAACACTACCCTCCCAAAGCCCCAAAAAATATATTTGGATTTTTATTTATTATTATTAACAGTTGGTCTAACAGATAATTGTTATATTAATATAATTTTTGATTACTGAAATAAATATATTTGTTAATACTTCATGGCCAATATGATGTACGAAATTTCTTAGTTGGTGTCATAACAATGAATAATGCTAACTTCTGTGTCAAATCTAGAATGGCAAAGAGAAAAGTTTCCTCTTCAGTACTTTTCTACATATTGGGTTTTAATACTGTCGGGAAAAAAAGTATTTAAAGAGAAAACAAATCAGTTAATTTGCATTTATTATTGGCCTTTTTTGCACGTGCACACACTGGTCTGTGGCGATAAGACAACAAACAATACAAGTTCAGGTGGGAGAATTATTTTGGGGATTTTTTTTGTGTGTTTGGGTGAGAACAGTCGATAACAGGTGAACAAAAAGGACTTTTAAGACCTTTGCTGGCTGCTGCAGCCCCAGAGAAAATGTTCAAGGAAACGTTCTTTCAAAGAAGAATATTTGACTTTGAAAACCATCCGTCTGAATTTTTGCACAAGGTAATTTCAGAAACTTTGTTTAAGATTTTTGTTTTGGGTTCACAAGTTCAGACAATTCAAGAAAAGTGTTCAGTATTCAAAAAAACCTTTTGGATTCAAATATTAATAGAAAACTGAATAGGTGAAATTCAAGAAATCAAATCTGAAGATGAAAAATTCAAACTTTAACATCCGGGCTTCCAACAATAATCAATAAAGCTTGAATGGAACCGATCAAACCTATCAGGTTTAGGGCTGCAACTAAGGATTGCTTTCATTATGGATTACGCTGTCGGATCATTTTCTCGATTAATCAATGAGTTGTCTGGCCCATAAAATGTTGAAATACTGTGAAAAATGTCAATCTGTGTTTCCCAAACCCCAAGAGGACGTCCTCAAATCCATTTTGTGACCACAACCCAAAGATATTCAGTTTACTGTCATAGAGGAGTAAAGAAACCAGAAATATTCACAACAAAGAAGCTGGAATCAGAGAATTTGTCTTAAAAAATAACTCAAACCGATTCACCAATTATCAAAATAGTTGCCAATTAATTTAATTGTTGACAACTGATGGATTAATAGACTGATCGTTGCAGCTCTAATCAGATTATCTTCAGTCGGTCATGTAATCGGAAAAAAAAACATTTAAGATAAGTGATTTGTAATTCCAGAGAATTCCTATCTTTGCTTCCACATCTGATTGAAGAGTGTGAAGACAGACAAGAACAAAACACACACATGCTCTCTTAAGCATCAGCATATTAAGTTAATTCAGGATTCACTGGGTCAGAAAAACATGTTTAAACATCAGTAACTTCTTGTTCAGTATTGAAGAACAGGGTGACAGACAGACACTTCACTCTGCTGATCTATGTGAGCTTACAAACATGATACTGTATGTTCTTTCTGTTCTGTATCTTCTGCTGAAGTTTTTTATATTACGCAACAAAACATGGCTCAGAGCAGAAAACATGTTTGACTTGTGTCAGTTTCAGCATTTTTTTTTGTGCTGAACCTCTTGCCAAAGCAGCGTAGCTGTGCTGCAGATATTTTGATCAGCATGTCAGTCCTAAAAGCAGAAATAAGCCTGCAGCCCGAGCGAGTAAAGATGGTGACGGTAAAGAGACAGACATTAAGAACTGAGCATAGGAAAGGAGGAGGACCAATTAAAATGACAAAAAAGAAAGGATAGGCAGTAAAAGAGCAGGAAAAAAAAACAATGAGAGAGAGAGAGAAGGTTTCATTTGCAGCTGCAGGCGTAAACACTGTGATGAGATGAAGCACACCAGCTGCTGTGAAACTCAACATTGAGAAGATGCTGCCTGCCATGGCAACAACAACAGCATCCGTCTCTGGGTGTCTGGCAGTTTCAGCAGGTGAGCGCAGCGAGTCTATTCAATAAGGTGAAGGTGAGAAACACCTTCCACATGCCGGCCCGATGATCATGTGAGGGAGAAGAGCTGTGAAATGTTTCCACAGATAGATTCTCTGTCGCACGTGTTGGAACGAGGACAATTCAAAGTGGGGGTTGTGACTCAAAAAGCAGAGCTCGGTGTGAAAGTCTGTGTTGACTGAAAACACACAGATACTAACTGTTCTGCTTTAGTAACGCAGGAGTACGCTGCCCACGTGCTCAGCTGCTGGGCTGTGATAAAAACAAAAGCTAAAACAACTTAACATCTTTGTTTTTCAACCTGGACTCCCATGTTTTGTGACTATTTTGGACATTATCTTTTGAAATTGGTCCAGTAGATTGTTATTAAAAGTGTCTGATAACATTATGATAACAGAGAGAGACCTATTCTTTATTTATTTATTTTTTTTTTTAAAAGAGGAAGATCCTTTTAGTTTAACCAGAAACAGTCACTCTCTCTCGTCAAAGCCACCAGACTCCCTCGACAGAAACAGTAATTATACCTCTCTGGTCTACCATTGCCTCGATCGGTTAGTTTGTGTTATTGTGTGACTTTGGTGTTGTCACGCAATAACACAAACAATCAGAAACAAACAAAAGTAACACAAACAAACTAACTGACCCAGGAAAATCCCATGTTCTGCGAGGTGAAGTTGCTGTTTTTATCTATACAGTCTGGTGACTTTGATAAATAAATATCATTTTACCTCAAAGAACACGGGAGTTGCTCGTCTACAGCTGCCTGAATCGGTTAGTTTTTTTTTTTTTTTTTTAATCAATCACACCAATATTCGTGAGTACTGTATATGTACTGCCTTGTCTTGTAATTTTGAGTTTACCTTTCTTTATTTTTTGCACTTATTTCTGTCCTTTTGCTGCTACAACACCTGCATTTCTACTCTGGGGATCAATAAAGGTTGATCTTAGAGTGACGTATGTAATCTGTCATGAATCCACAAGGCAATAATTCACATGAAATATTGTTTCACTGTCATACAACCCTACTTATCCTGAAAAGGAAAATGTGCAATAGGCAGCAAGCAATACAAAAACTCTGGCTGAAAGGGTTGATGTGAAACCTAGTGGTGTTTTCTACCATGTGATATGTTCCTGTATCAATCAGAACTGCATCTTAAAACCATGAAATGACAGGACAAACTGCATAAATTGTGCAATTTCCTTGAGAAAAGTAATTCTGCTTGTTTCAGGATGACAGTAAAATAGGTTAAACTGCACTGGAAACAAGTATTGTTAAGACAATACTTGTCAATTTGCCAAAAAACCCAGACACACTTTGTTCCTTGCAGCAAGAACATTTTGTTTCTGTGTAGGAGCAATAACAATCATGTATCCCAAGTTCTGCACAAAAAACACTTATAAAGCTTTCTAATAGCTTTGGATAACAAACGCTGAGAAAAGTTCTCTGTGTTTCTGGATCGATGTGTTCATTTCAAGACAAAGACAAGAGTTCAGTTTTATCGACTTTTATTAAAACAACATTAATAATATTTTTATTCCTCAAATAATAAAAAGTGCTGACATAAAACCAAACTCTGACAATTTACTTAAAACCCTCAATTTTTAGAAACAACTCCTGAACTGAAATACAAAAGCTCATACAAAGATGGACACTTAAAGCTGCACTAGGCGACTTCAGCTCTACATGGCTACCATATCTTAAAGGGTCAATTCACCCAAATCACAAAAACATTTTCCAACTTACTTCAGTGGTAGCACGTATCAAAGTAATCCAGTCATATATGTCTGTACGCTGCAAACAGCGATTGCTAATAGCTCATTCAGCGTACTTTTAATTGTGCTAATTTGCCAAAAATGTAAACAAATACAGGCTTTTTAGTCTGTGTTAGTCTCAAGCTGTAGCCCAGAGCTAACATACTGAATTCATGCCAACATTAGATTTCCTGTTTACATCCCCCCAGAAGCGCTCAAAATAAGGTACTGCAGTTCCAACAATGTTTATACTGAACAACAGTCCACAAAATATTCAATTTACAATGAGATGATAAAGAGAACAGCAGCAAATCCTCTCATTTGAGAAACTGGGATTAGTTGAGTTGGGTTAAGTGATTTTGTTTTTTTGCGATTTTATTGAACTGACCCTTTAAAACTTTACATTTTCTGATTTCTGCTTGGCCACTAGACGTTGATGCATCTTTTTCTAAACTGAAATGAACTCTCGCTTCTGTTTAGGAGACATTTTGTTCTGTTTGTCAATCTTAAGTTTCTGCATCCTGTGAGCAGAGAAGCATCTAAACCCGACACCAGAAATAAATCTGCTTGAATGCGGCGATTGTACAGTTTGCGGTCTCACTTTAAGGGGTCGGGATGTTCTCTGTAGCAGCCCTACTTTGTGAATTTCATATTTCTATATAATCTTAGTGCAGCTTTATATTACATTTAAATAATTTTAGTAAAAATGGAAGAACAAAGTCTACAAATAGACATAAATAATTAAAATTATACTATAAAGTGCATCGTAGCAAACATCAACTGTGCATGCAAATCAATGTAAATAAATTATGTTGGTTATGTGAAGATGAACAGTAATAGAAATAGAAAAGTAGTACAAAACCTGAAGAAAGAAAAGAAGTGTTCTTATATAAAGATATCATATACTATACAACAAATCAATAAAGCTCATTTAAACTCTAATATACCTATTATGTTCAATTAATAAACTGTATTTGTGAGTCTTCAAGAAGAGGAATAAATAGCCATACACACTCCCATGCGCACACACACACACACAATCAGACACACACACACACACACACACACAACCCATAGAAATACAACAAAACAAAGATGTGTCTTATAAAAATCCTTAAGTGGCCCCTGGTTGATCTGTCTGTGAGGTCGAGTGAAATCTCACCAGAAGGTCCGCCTTCTGCTCGAGCAAACACGCTCACGTTAATTAGTGTTATAAAACTTCAGAGGTGAAATCAGGCAGATCACGTCGCACCCTGAGGAGATCTGTGGATCATTCTGGAAGAAAATGACATTAAATGACATTAAAAGAGGAAGAATCTCATTCTCATGCATTTATAGTTTTAGAATTATGAGTCGCGCTGCAGCCAAGAGTTAATTCTTATTGTTGATCAATCAATCTGCAGATTATTTTCTCCATCAATCGCTTGTTTAGTCGATAGCCTAAGAGGCACACCTGTGCAATACCCATGCTGTCTGATCAGCATCTTGAGATGCCACACCTGTGAGGTGGATGGATTATCTCGGCAAAGGAGAAGTGCTCACTGACACAGATTTTGACAGATTTGTGTATATTGTGCTTGTTTTTGCCACTCAAGATTGTTTTTACAAGTGTCTGACAACATTTTGGAAAGGATCCCTACAGAGAGAGACCTTTTTCAAATAGTAAAATCCTTTTTGTGTAACCAGAAACATTCATTATTTCGCTCTTTTCAAACCCAAAGAGTCCATAGATAAAAACAGCAATTATGCCTTGTAGAAAACAGGAGCTGTTGGTCTATCGCTGCCTCAGTCAGTTAGTTTGTTTGTGTTATTGTGTGACTTTGGTGTTTTAAAGGGTTAAAAAGACCAAAGTCACACAATAACACAAACTAAATGATCAAGGCAGCAGTAGACTAGAGAGTTAAAATTGCTATTTTTGCCAAGGGAGTCTGGTAGCTTTGAAGACTGATTCTGGTTAAACAAAAAGGATATAACTTTTTAAAAAAAAGGTCTCTCATCTGTAGGGATCCTTTCCATAATGCTGGCAGACACTTGTAAGAACAATCTGATAATTTATAATTTATAATAATTTAGATTTTTTCTCCCTTTGATCGATTATCAAAATTAAATGTCTTGTTTTGTCTCACATTTGAGAAGCTGGAACCATCAAATGGTTGACATATTTGCTTGATGGTCAATTATTAATATAGTTACCTTTTAATTGTTGCTGCTACACAAACAAGCTACTAAAATTACCTTTATTTAAATATTACACACCTCCAGTGCCCCCAAATGTCTTCCGCGTCATCTCTTGTGTTGTTGTCTGGTGACACTCGTGAACGGTTTGTTCTGTTGGACACAAACACGCATCAGCGGGAAATGAGTAAACTCACCAAAATCATTTTTCCAGAGGAGTAGGGCCGAGCGAGTACACCATTTTCTGTAGCGGTACTCTGAGTGGGCGGGGCTTAACCAGGAAGTTATTAATTGCAGCCAGAAGTTACCATATTTATTATAAAACTACTTACAGAACAGCTTCAGAGCAATGTTGTTGTATTGTATAATATTTATAGTTTATTAGAAAACAGATATTGACACATTTTATGCTGATGATAGTTGGGGTCGAAAAATAATCGGCCTGGCCGATTATCTTCAAAATTGGTAATTTTAAAATCAGATAGCCGATATAACTAAATAATAAAAAGATGCACTCCTCTGGGTCTGATGCAGCCGCTTCTCTCTGTCTGTACGGTTTGCACTCACCACTCTGTGTACTCCAGCAATGTCCCGCCCACAGTACTAGCTGACTGGTTATTAGTCACGAGTAATAGCCTATCAACACCGACTACTGTGCGGAAGTAGCCAATAGAACGAGCGAGCCACCGCGCTGCAGCCCCTCCCGTCTCAGCAGAGCTCCGCAAATACACACACACGCAGAGCTAGTTAGTGGAGATCAGTGTAGATACACAAGCTGACCATAAATATGCCTGTTACTGTAAGTAAGTGCAGAAAAACAAGCAGTAGTACTAGTAAAAGGCTGATACTGCATCAGTACAACAAGTAGAAACGTGCACAGAGCGATATTGTAATCTTTATTTTTTATGTTCCATTTGTTTCCAGCGAGATAGTGATTTTATAAAGTGACTTTGCTGCTATAAACTTTACTTTTGTTGCTGCTCTAAAAACAGTTAGTTACAATTAAATATTAATTTACCATTTATAAAGATTAAACAGACAATTAACTTTAATCGTGTTATTTTCAACAAAGTTTTGTGTTGGAGTTTGTGTTGACACAAAGTTTACAGCAAAATATCAGTTCCAAATATCGGTCTAATTGGTTACTAATAATTGGGATTGGCCCGGAAAATTCGGTCGATGCCTGGATGATACTCATTAAAAATACATTATCTGTACCGGATACTCGTTTCACCAGAGTACTCGCTCAACCCTACAGACAACTCAGCAAAAAGTAGATCTGGTTATCTGCTTAATATCTGTGTGTACTGAATAAAACACAATACTACTGCATACTACTACTACGCACTGGATACTAGGTACGATCAGGCTTTCAAATACAAGCGGAAGTGACACATTAAAAGTACAATATGAGGCCAGAAGTATGTGGACACTGGAACTTGAGATTGCTCAACATATCATTATAAAACCGTGTGGATTTCCTCTAACAGCCTCCACTCCTCTGGTTTCAGGCTTTGTACCAGATGTCGGAACCTGGCAGCAGAGATTTGCTCCCATTCAGCCACGTGAGCATTAGTCCAACACTGAAACACTGTCTAAAAGATCTCCGTCTGCTCTACTGCCCTACAGAAGCAGTGAAGCTGAGACAAAAGGTTTTAAAATGTTCAGGGCGGCCGGAAAACTGGGCAACAGATTAAACTGTAATGCCCTCATTTAACATACTTTTAGGCTGATTATTATAATAACTGCTTTGGTGCCCACATAATACTTAAAAAATGTAAATACTGCACTGGATAATACAACAAACACAATGTCTCCATGTAAATGTGCCAGTTTTAGGGCTGCAGCTAACGATGATTTTAGTATTCGAAGCTTCTATAGATTATTTCAACGATTCATCGATGCGTCGTTTAAGAAGTACTTTTGCTTGGCGGCGGTGAACATCAATAAAAAACATTAGTTTTCGTATCCGTCGTGTTTCAAATTAAATCAGATTTGACTCTCTAGATGTAACGTTACATTGTAGGACCCGCTAGTGTCGATAGCAGTATGAATAAGCTCGGACCTCATCGATTTTTGGGTTTTGAGGAAATTTGCAACCGAATCCTTTTAGAACCGGGTATCGATCCCCATCCCTACCCGTGACTGTAACCAACAGTTTTTGTTTATTATGATTTCTGAGGCTTCAGTTATCCATTTGCCTTTTCAATAGCTAGCTAGATAACGCTAAGGCTAGTGACTGACAGCCAAAAGAGACGCAAGACGGTGAGCTGACTTCACACATTGCCGTAAATGCTGCCCTGAAAGGCTGGCGGAAGTGGAAGGGAGGGACTTAGGTTCTGTATAAACTTCACTAGAGTCTAAAGCTGAGGTGGTGGCTGCTGCTAGCTAAGGATAACTCGCTCTTTCAATCCATCCAGTGTGTGGCGTAAGTACTCGTATAAAAGGAAATCAGAATCTGGTGTGAACCCAAATCTGACCAAATATGTAGTTACTGTGTTTTGCCTTTGTAGGACAGGAGAGTGTTAAGATTTAGGGGGGCCAGTCAAGACCATGAAAAACAGCCTCAGAACAAAAACTGATCAGGGTGTCCACATACTTTTGGGTATATAGGACACTTTGTCCTTTTCTCATTTGACCCTTTTTCCAGATTTTTTTCCAGAATATATACTGTATTTATATTTTTAACAAACATCACCTTTCGCACACACTATTACAATTGCATACTAACATTTCATATACCCCCCCATACAGTCGTTTGTATGCAGGATGTAGTAGTATTTGGAGACAGCATCCTAAAGGCTACGCTACTGACCCCCAGAGGCCGAGCAGCTCCTCACACTCTCTGTTTTACCTTGTGCTCTGGACATCTGATGGAGAAGTTGTCTTCAGTTAAGACACAGCCTGGAATAAATAAATAAAAAAAAACACAAATGTACAAAATATCCTTGAAAGATTCGTCATGTCAGGCTGAGTGAGAGCGACAGCCTTCCCACGCCAAAATAATAAAGTGACTCAAGCTCTCACCCTTTGACAGATCTGTCACGTTAAAATCATTTTCACAGCCAGAGTTGGTGACAGCAGTTAAACACAAGATCAGAATAACTTTACTCCACAGTTTCTGGGTGTTTCCCTTTACAGCCGACACACAAGTCTCATGCTGTACCTGACTGAACGGCACATCTGTAGTGATAGTTTCTGGGACAGCCCTTCTGGAAACATCCCATTATTGCACCCGTTTGTTGGCACGCTGAACATTTCTGGAACGAGAAGCACACGGTGAGAAAAAAGCAAACATGCCACCAACTTTTGTCACTGCATGTGATCCAGAATACTCTAAAAAAAAAAAAAAACTACCTAATTGATATTCAACAGAATTGTGCCTCACTGTTATGCATTACATCAGACAAAACTCGCTTACATGTGCATTGAAATAGTGTTTAATCATTTTTCCTGTCCGTACTGGCTCGGAAAAGATCTCCTCCTGATGCAATTCCAACGCAAGTGATCAGGTTGACACGTTTTAGTCCTTGTTTTGTGTAAAAATGCTTTTGAAAATTCAGCTGAAAGTAATAAAAGGCTTCAGCTGCTTAAATTAGTCAAATCACGACCGTCTCTATCAAAGTGACAGCCTTTTTTTAATGTGTGTAATTAATAATCTTTGTGCTTTCACAAATGATGAAAAGGGTAATTTCAAGCTTAAAAAACTAACTTTGAAAGATAAGATAAATATTTTGGGGGTTTTCATTGTTTGTTTTCACAGCAGCAGGTGCATCGCATGTGGACGGAGGCGTGTTAATGGCGTAGCCTATTGAAGCAATCGAAATAGGGCTGCAACTCACACTTATTTTCATTATCGATGAATCTGTCGATTGTTTTCTCTATTAATCGAATAGTTGTCTGGTCCGTAAAATGTCAGAAAATGGAGATCAGTGTTTCCCAAAGCCCAAGATGACGACACTCAAATGTCTTGTTTTATCCATAACCCAAAGATATTAAGTTAATTCACATTTAAGAAGCTGTAATCAGAGAACCTGTCTTAAAAATGACCTAAACTCATCGAATTAGCTTGTCAATTAATTTAAAAACCAACGTGGTACCGTACTAAATCTACACGGGTGTGTTCACTGTTCACTGTTGCTTTACCCGGTCCGCGCTTGTAAAACATGCACCATGTCACGTCTTGCAACGTAATAGATAGCTTCTCTCTCTGCAAAATGTTAAAACGGGTCACCAAATATTCTTTGGTTGATATACCTGGATGTTGATAAACACTGGTTTTGGACTATTGGTCATACAAAACATTTGAAGATGTCAAATAATGAGCAGATTAATCCTTAATGAAAAAAAATCACCAGTTGCAGCCATAACTCTCCTTCAAATGACGGTGGATTTAGTCTCCCATCACTTATATTGGAAGCATAGACCTGTCATTTACACTGGGGACACTGGGGACATGTCCCCACCCCTTTTTGAGAAGGCTGATTTTGTCCCCATCAAGGTTTTGTTAAAATGGTTCTGATAAATTGCTTGCAACAACAAATATTAAATAACAAATGAGAATGCTTTGAGAAAGGTTTGTTTGCAAAATAAGAAACATGCAAAGCTATGTAAATATCTAAGAAACAAATATATAATATAAGAAAGCAACTTAAGCTAAAGAAAAAAAAAGTTGCAGATTACTACATTACATAATATTTTTATATTTTGTTTTATTACCTTACACCTAAATTTTGTGTTTCCCTTATATATATATATATATATATATATATATATACACACAAATTGATCTGGAAAATGTCTCCAGATTGCAGTAAATTATGTGTTTAAATCTCAAAATATTCTGGGGGAGGAACCCCAGACCAAAATAATATATCACAATAGTGACTATTGATTCTAATATCTTCCTGTTTTGTTCACGTTTTGGGAGAAAGTTTGTCACCCTTGATTGGAAGGGATATTTTAAACGGCCAGTTTGGACAGGAGGACTGAGAGTAGTTATTTATGTTGATATACTGTGTATCTTTATAGGTAAACAAAACTCTTTGCACTCATAAAACAAGCTGATCGCTCGGTCCTAATGGTGCTTAAAAAGACCTTGTTCTTGTTCTCACTCACCGTTTCTTGTGCGAGCCGGGCCGCCTCCTCCAACCCGTACAGCTTCCCTCTGACCAGGAAGATGCCAGCGGACCAGATACCGCAGTCCTCGTGGATCCAGCACTCGTCCAGATGAAGAGGCACCTTTGGGAGAGAGTGGTTGTCGTTCTCGAGCAAACCTTTGACAGCAGAGTCGTCGAAATCACCGCAACCATCCTCTGAGGAATTCACTGCATGTCGTTTGACGAGCACCTGTTCTTCCTCTTTCTGCTCAGTCCTGCAGTTCTGCTGGTTGTGGTTCTGGCAGTCCACGGACGAGCTAATCGGATAGTACGGGCCGTGAAGGTCCCCGAGGCCCATGGCGTTGGCCGTCTGACCGCACAGGCAGCACAGCAGCGAGTCCTGACACTTGCTGTCCGAGCCAAAGCGGCCGAGCTGGAAACAGGACGTATGAGGGACAAACCCCGACAGAGACCTGGGCGCCGTCTGCTGGGGTCCTCTGCTGCTCCTCACTGTTGCCTCCTCCTCCTGATAGTTGACAACGGTGCACATCCTCTTCTCAATGTGAACAAATGGGCAAAAACTGCCTGATTTCTTGTCCTTTTTTTCCTCTTTTATGTTTGCATATTTAAGCTTGATTTCTGGCTCTCTGGGAGGAAACTGGGCAGAAGGTCTTTTCTGCGTTCGCCTTTTTTTCTTCCGTCTTGGGACGGTTTTTGTGTTTGATGACTTTTGACGCTGCCCTTGTGAGACTCTGCTGTTTTGTTTCTGTTCAGTTCTTCTTAACTTTTTAGTTTTACGAACAGTGAGGGGCTTCTTTCGTTTATGACTGATGCTTTTCGCACGTGACACTTGGCGGCGAGACGGCTGCTCGTGCGACTCTCTCTGCGGCGACTTCCTGTCTGCCTGGACGTCCACACCAGACTCCTCTGAGTTACTGCTCACTCTTTGCGACACATTTGGCTGTGAGGCCGACTCGTCTAGATCTGAGCTGGACAACCTCCCCGCGTACTCCATCACATCGTCAGAATCACAACTTTCGTTATAAATACCCACCGCATCGTTTTTGGCTTGTCTCCTCAAACTGTGCCGAGACACGCTGCAGGTAAACTGAGGCGTTTCAGAGACAGGTTTCCTGATTCGGGTACTACGTCGTACTTTTCTGGGTGGATTTTTTTCCTCCTCACTCTGAGGGGGAGTTTCTCTCGCCAGACTCTTCTTACGAGAAAAACTTTTCTTACAGGGAAAGGTGTTGCTTTTCTTCTTTTTGTTAGTCACTGAAACTTCGATAACGTCGCTGTCGTCGCTTGAAACATCTACCAGAGATTCAGTGGGGTTGCTGTAAACAGCACTGAGGTCTGACAGGAGGACTACGGGCCGGGTATGATGTACAGGTATCTCCACCGAGCTGTCTGAGGAGTCTTCTGAGTACGAGCTGTCAGGACTGGGTGAGCTCAGAGGCTGAGGTAGGTGATAGCAACCTCTCCCTTCGTCCAGTGAGGACACAGCTGGGGACAGGGGCTCCACAATGTGCCTCACGCCGTCTTGGATGAAAGGACTGCATAAGAGTGGCTCCTTAGCTGAGGAGACGAGAAAAATAACATCAGAGCCGCTGTCGCTCTCCTCTCCACCGCTGCTTTCAGGAACCGGACCGCCGGTCTGGTCGGGCCCGCCGTAGAAACCTGGATGCCACAGGCTACCGTGGGCTCTTTCGCGGTACAGATCCAGCCCCGGAGCTAGCGTCGAATTCATGTAGCTGCTCAGAGACTCCGGACTCTGCTCCATGTCTCTACAGTGGACAGGTGCAACCGGTTCAGGATGCAGCTGCGTGGACAGTGAGTTGTAGGAGGACGCGGCTCTGGATCTGTACGAGGAGCTGATCTCCGTGCTGCAGCTCTGCGGGCGTCTGTGGTACCACTCGGGCTTCTTTGCCAGGTCCATGGCTTCAGTGTGGCTGCGGCTGAGGGGGTTGACTGAGTAGCCCTTTGACAGGTCCATAGCCATGAGAGATGTATCCTGAGAGGACACTTCCATCACTGCAAAAAAACACACCAACATTACTGAGATGTAAAGTTTCTTACCGATCTTTCCCGTCAAAACTTCCCAGAGCCCAAAGTGATGCCTTCAAATGTCTTGCTTAATTCACTGTAACCTGAAGGTTTTCAGGTTACAGTGAATTATGACAAAGAAAAGCAGCAAATTCTGTCATTTGAAAAGCTAAAACCAAAGAATGTTTGGCAATGTTTTTATTTTTTACTATTTTTTGCTTGAAAAATTACCAAAAGGACAAACAGATTATCAAAATAGCTGCTGGTTCATTTTCTGTCAATCGACTTATCAAAAATTTCACCAAATTGAAAGAGATGCAGCCATGTTGTTGTTTGCAGTTGTTTTGTACTCGAACCAGAACTCTCTCTCTCTCTGACGGAGCTGAAATGATTACACAATTACGGATCAATTTATTTTGATAATCAGTTACTCGTTTCAGCAATTTTTGTAAAAAACAAAACATCTGAAGATTTCACCTTAGTCTCTGGGAAGTTCTGGAGGGTCTTTTCCCGTCATTTAATAGACCGTACAATTAAAAAAAATAATTGATAGAGAAAGCCCTGACTTTTGCTCCTTTGTGAAAGTTAGTGTTTTTTTTCTGAGGCAGAAAACATTCAAAACTATTATGATAAAATCTTTTAAAAAAGATATGATTAGTAAATCTTTTTTCAGTCCCCTTTCCTCAACAAAATAAATATCTTGATAGAAAAATTACGTTCTAATTCATTCGTGATTCAAATGAATTAAATCACACATTTGCTCTACATTGAAGCAAGACCCCCAAACTTAATAAAGACTTGCAGCCATGCGGGTGGTGATGGCACATCACTTCATCATCATCAATTTATTTTTAAAGTGACTGGTTTCAGCAATTCTTTAAGACAAAAAACAAATTTTAAGACATCTCCTTTGTCTCTGGGAAGTTGAGGTGGGTAGTTTCCTGTCATTTAATAGACTGTACAATTAAATGATTAATGAAAATAATTGATAGATGGAGATCAAGAGTAGCTGGCTGACTCCTCTGAACATCTATATTTACTATTTATACCAAACACTATAAATAATATTATAGGGCCCCATTAAAAAAAATCTATTTTGTTTATTTTAATTTATTTACTAATTTTGGTGCATTTTAAAGAAATGTTAGGGTAATCTCAGTATGCTGTTACATGAAGAGAAACATCTACAAAACATATGGGCAGACACTCGTTTATTTATATGCAACTGTTATATATGTATTTTTTATTATATAAATATTATGTTAAGAATAACACGACATCTTTTTAACTGAGCTTTTCCGATGAGAAACGTTAACAGGTAGGCCCGTTCAGTGAGTAATGTAAAAGGTAATGTCACCTACCTGTAAATAGTGATGTAGCTCTAACTCGCACAACAAGAGTTAAAAAGGTCTTTTAAAGTTACAGCTGATGGTGATCTTACCCCCGAGGTGGCAGCAGATTGGATGGACGACCCCGGTCCTCACAGTGCGGGTGTTTTTAGGATGACTCTTCCCCTCACACAGGTCGGGTAGCTGGGTTAGCTAACACACCTCTGCAGGCCCATCATCAGGACTGGATGTAAACAAAAGCAGCGACAGCCCGAGTTCATGCTAGCTAGCTGGCTAAGCTAACGTTAGCACGCTACGCTCTTTCCAAACGTAGACGACACTCGCGGTAACGAGAGAAACACATTTCCGCTAAAGGTTTGTTAGCTGGGAATTTTCACATCCCCGTCGCTACTGTTACTGTTGTGTATTTAAAAGTTGTCATCGTGGACACCTTCCTTTCCTCTCAGCGTCAAGTCACACTGAAACAAACATGGTGACACCGGAAGAGAAGGACGCGCCTTTCAAAGTAAAAGCTTCATGAGGCTGGTTATGTTTTAGTTGTAAATATACTCCCATGTAGAAAAAAACAAACAAAACTCCAGTACAAGTAAAAGTACATAAATAATAATGTAATATGTCTGCTCAACACAAACCCGGAGTAATGCACACGTAGGCTAAATATCTGCCACATAATTTTTTCTTTTACACATTATTCTTTAATAACGTGCTTGTATTTATTCCATATTTATATATTTTTTTACATTTATATATGTCAACTGCATGTTTGTCTATGTGTAGCACCAATATTATCAGCTCTAATTCTGCAGTAAAATGTCCCTGTGCCTGATATATGTGAAGTTATTAGATTGTTAATACTGATCAATTAATGTTAGAGCAGGATTTTAATGCTGCCACTGCTAATTTACATACAGCTAGGTATGGTACAGTTAGGTTAGCCAATGTGCGTGTGTGATCAAAAAGGTCTGATCAAAAGTACATGTACTCAAAGGAGAGCGGGGTGAGTTGAGCCAGTTTTTACTTGAGGTGTCTTTAAAGCGGGGACGTGACAGTAATGTTTCCAACTAAAATATGTACATATATTTTAGGATGTGGTGCATCCCTGGGAATAATCAATTTGGATCTAAAATAAACTATATTCAAAATATGGCTTTCCAAAAAAAAAAAGAAAATGGAGCCACACTGGGATCAGGGACATCAGTGTCATTTCATCATGCCAACTCAAACGCCAGGTCCCAACATTTATTACACTTAGATAGTAAAACATTGCAGCTATATCTCCTAGTTGTTTCATACCAATGTATCACTTTAAAGTCATCCTGTTTATCGTCATGTCCCGTGCCACCTGATGAATGGACTTCCCATTTTTGCACCTCTCTCACTGCTCTGTCCAAACCCACAATATGAGTTGAAGCCTGTCTGTCTTCCATTTATAGAAGCATGACATGATGGTTTCTGGTCTAATGATGCATAATGTCACATCATTTCAGTGATGCATAACAATGCAATGTAAAACTACAGTCAAATATCTAGCTCAACTTCCCTTTCTTCCCCCATCTCTTTTGCCTCAAATTACCCCATCCCTGCCATTTTAACAAATTTGTGTCATCCATCTGTTTAAGAGTAAAGTCATGCTAACAGCATAGCCTCATATTTTAACTTCCTAAAGCACTAACACATTTTCTCAAACCTGTCTGTAATTGTTCAGACACAAGAATAAGGACTCCTTGAACATAAAAAAATCACTTTGAACAGCAAAAAAACCAAACGCACTTATCACTCATGGGCCTCTCTCCATCACAGGGAGAGTAAAATGGATGACTAATCAAAAATGTGCGGTCACATGACCAATTTTGTCTATGGTTGCCAAGAAACAGGGGGTGGCTCAACTTCCCCCCAGGCTCAAATCACCCCACTCTCCCCTACAGCACATAAGTACAAATGAGATGTACCACTTTACTTGAGTATTTTCTTTTCATGCCACTTTCTACTTCTACTCCACTACATTAGTTTAAAAAACACAGGCCTATGTTAAGATGTTTATGGCTTATTAAGCTTTTATTCTTTTCACTGTTCATTAATTGTATCACTAAATTCTCTTTGACTGTCACAAATTGAAGCCTGTGTGCGACATGTAGGCTAATAAAACCTTGACAACCCCAAAACATGTCGTCAAATAGGATGTTTAGTTTGAAATATTCACTCTGAACATACCTGTGTTTCAGGTTAACTTGACGGTCTTCTTCCTCCAGAAACAGTGCTGAATAAGAGAAATTAACATTTATTTTGCTGCACATAGCAAAAAAAACTGTTATTAGCTGTGGGTTTTTTAATCTTTTATGCACAAACTGACAAACAATAAAATGAGGCCCCAAATTTCAACCTGGCAACCCCTGAGGAGACAACGCATAATGACAAGAGATAGTTTAGGTTTCATCTGACACTTTGACTTTTTATTAATAATACTGCAGTGAACACATAAATTACAGCTGGTGTAATCTGCCAGTAAAGTTACCAGGCAGAAACGACTTTAATTTAAATTATTTAATTGATAAATACTTGAAAAATACTTGACCAGTTTAATGACACATACAGCAGAGGAGGATGAGGATGAAAACGTGCATCAGATGAAAGTATCACTTTAATAAAATGGTTGTACAGATACATATACAAAGTACACAAAATAACCAGTTGTTTGTTGTTGTTTTTTAAGATATTTGGTAAATACAAATATTAAAACTAAAAACTTTAGAATTTAATATAAATCACAGTCACAAATGTTAATAATTAGTCCAGACAGACATAATACACAAAAGACAGACAACATAAACATTATTTTTTTGAAACCAAAAATAAAAAGCTGTGTGAAGTGAGTTTGTGGATACATTTGTGGATTTATTTAAATAAGACTAAGAAGAATAAAAGGTGATGAAAGGAACTTATTTTTGTGTTTTAAACAAATTGTGGGTAAAATTAAAAGGATGTTACAGTGAAAACAAATGTAATGTGGTTTTTTTTAAAACTAATAATTCACAGTGAAGTCTGGTCCAGAGCGCGATGAGCCAGCCTCAGGTTTTCTCTCAGTCTGTCCACCTCTCTCTCAGTTTTGGCCCTCAGGACGCTCAGCTCGGTGTACATGTCCTTGCACTTCTTCGTGGCGTTCCTCTTGTCCTGTAACATGACACAGAGATCAGTTTGCTTCACTCACTTCCTCTCTTGGACTTCACACCATTCTTTATTTTTATAACTGCTGTTTGTGTGACTCTCACCTTTTGTGCCGACTGCAGTTCGTCCTTCAGAGACGTGATCTCCTGCTTCAGACACTGCACCTCAGACTCCTTCACTCGCAGCGTAATCTGAAAGAAAACCTTCAGATAATCAGATTCATCACACTGAAATGCCACATTTCAGCATTTTGAGATGATCGTGCACAGTGCTTGTGTCTTGGGTGACATCCAGAGGGTTAAACAACAGGCACACTTGATAAAATACAAATTAATACTTTCTGTAAACTGCTCCAGAAGCCCATAAAAGAAAATGAAACTGCAATAGAAGAGAGCATCCCACTCCCCATTCAGAGGTGGATTCCCTGTCTTCAGTTTTTATTGCAGACATACAGTATATAATTACTAACAATGAACACATGAGGGAGCCACATACTATTGAACTGATTCAGTAAACACATCATGACAGTGTTTTTTCTCTGAATTATTACATTTCTGTCCAGAGAACATATATTGTTCAAATGAAACTTAATCTTACATGTTTTCATTTTAAATATACAAAAATGGAAAATATTTATTTATTTTGTGTTATTTATCTGTGCTGGAAGAAGTACTCAAATATTTTACTTAAAGCTGGAGTAGGTGATTCTGGAGAAATCTGGTACCATGACAAATACCACGTAGAGCGAACAACGACAAAGCAAGTACTGTAACTAACGTTAGCTAAGTTGTGGGTTAGCAAACTGTGGCTACAGCTGGTGCTGCGAAGATAACATGTAGGGAGGACGAGAGAGTTTCCCAGATCCAGCACAGCAGCTCTGGACTGCAAGACTCACAACTCTCCTGCTACAGCGTCACAACAACAGTATGTGTTGGTGAACTAGAAAGTAAGCTGAATGTCTGTGGGCAAGTCATTTAACGTCCGCCGACACACACAAATCATGGCGCATCATGAGCAATGTAAAATCCAGAGTCAAATTCCTTGTATGTGTACTCATAGGTGGCAAATAAAGCTGATTCTGATTATAAGTACAAGTCATTTTTGGCCTCTTGGGTTGGTTGATCTGTTAAACTCCAACAGTTACGCCGTGACATGATCATGTGTGTAACTCCCATATCGCTCGCTCTCTTGTTGCTCAGGTTTTGGTCTCCACCACCTCCTGAGGGAAATATCTGGCTCTTTGGCTGCTAAATGCTCCACTATGTTCACCAGCTCCTCTTTAACTGTGTCTGTCTGCTGTTTGATGTTGAACAGGTAGTGTACAGTGGATTTTTACAGATTTTTACTGAGTGAACCAGAACAGTAAAGTTGCAGCCTGACGAATAAACAAAGAGCTGAAACTCAATATTAAGCTCTATAAAGCCCAGAAGCTGCAGCTTCAGATGATAATCCTCTATAGGTTCATTACTAAGAGCGACAACTTTTACATTGTCACATTATTTTCACTTTGTCATTTCAAACATTATTATAAAAATATCTATTATAGCAGGTATCAAAGTAAAAGTACTACATGAAGAAAAGAAATTCCAGTATTAGTTTACTATTACTGATGCCTTTATGTGAAAGCAGCTTTTTAATGTTGCAGTTGTTTGAGTTGGAGCTAGTTTTACCCGCTTAAAATACAGCTAGATTGTTTAATTTACAAAACAGTGCATCACATTTTATTAACTGATCATATGTTTTAGTTGTAACATTTTAATTTGTAATATAACTAGTAACTAAAGCTATAAAATAAATGTAGAGGAGTAAGAAGTGCAATATTTCTGTTTTCCCTTTGTATAAAACATTTGTTACGGCTGCCGTTGGCTGCCTTGAAGTATATTAATTGTTGTGTTCCTATAAGTGAGTCATCCAAACCCAGCTGTGTGATTCCCTGTCGAGGATTGGTTCCTCTGGAGCTGAGACCACCTGCTTCCTGTTTGCTGTGCACTGGCGTCTGTGATTGGTGTGGCTGTGATCCGACTGAACCTACCAATCAGGACTCTTCAATCAACGCCAGCTGGACTATAAATAGCTTGTGTGTGCACAGTTTGAGCGACTGTGAGCCAGTGATCAGTTTGCCTTGCTGTTGGTTGCATACACTGTTAGTTTAGTGAGAATTTAGAGTGTTTATATTTCTTGATATTGTCTGTCTGAGTGACTTCAGACAGTAGTTTTGAATCATTGTAAATCACATAGCGTGATATTGTGCACCAAGCATTGGGCACTCTTTTGTTTGGGTACTCTACGTTGCAGAATAACTGTTCGTTTGTATAGGTACTGACCTCCTTCTGTTCTTTAGTGTGTGTTTTTTGAGCTGAGTAACTGTCTCCAGACAAGACCCTCTTTGGTTTCATTTTGTGTATTTGTCAGCACCTATATAGCCTCTTTTTGCTTGTGCAAGCTTATTAATTAAACCTTTGACTTTAACCGGAACATTTCAGTTGTCCTATTCCATCCATCACTTGTTGCTGCCCTACCTTACCAAACTGGGTCGTAACACATTAAAGACTCTGGTTGGAAAACATTCAAGTCAGTCTGCTTTTATATTCAACATTTTCAAACAGTTCCCTCTCATTTCCATTTTAGCTGTTACCTTTCTGTTGCTGCACCTCCACACAGGAGTGAATGAAACGAAGACTTACCTCCATTTCATACACATCCATTCTCTGACTGAGCGGCAGGGCGTCCGGCTTTGCCAGAGAACACAGTCTGGTGATCTCTGCCGCGAGGTGACCGCTCAACTCCTGGACGAGTCAAAAACAAAACAACAATGAGGTTTCTTATGAAGAATATAAAGATACTAACTCTCTAAAGGTTAGTATAGTGGAGGATCTGGGAATGTTTCCCCACATAAATTGTGTGTCAGCCCAGATACTATTTTCTTGCATTGTTAAATTTATAAGGTAATTTTCCTGAAATGTGAAAGCATTGGTTTAGTTTAAACGATGGAGGGAACAAATAAAGAGGAGGGTCAGGGGGTCCTCCCCCAGGAAAGCTTGAGCATTAAAGACTTAATTTCCTGCATTCTGGTGAATATTTCTGCACCAATTTATGGTTAATCTTCATTTATAAAGGGAAACACAATATTCAGGTGGTGACAATTAAAAATATTAATATTTAACAGAATATAATGCAGTAAGGCTTTCAGGCATCTATCGCTTTTAAATATGTTTTCTCCTGTAGATCAACTTTTCTAATTTAATAAAATCCCTGTTGAGTCAGTGCACATGTTCACTCAGCATTCCTTCCTCTTTTGAGTCTTTTTGAGGAAATAACCTCTTTTAATAGGCCTACGTGAGCACTTTTCACCTCAATGATAAAAATAATAATAATTAATTCATTTTAATTCAGTTATAAACTCCTGGACTTTAGCTCCTCCTTTATAGCTCCTGTGTTTCAGCAGGTTTTCTGCTCATGCTCAAAACTTTCTGAATATCTCCCATAGTGTTCTCTGACGTGTCCAGAAAAAATTTAATGAGATTTCATAATATTTTTAATTCTAACTAGCCTCTACTCTGCCGTGCATTACTTGGCTGATCCACTGGTATACAGCCTATCCCCTTTAGACCGTTTGACAGTTTGGGACAGCATGTTGCATGTGAAACCGAAAACCAACCAATAACACTTCCGATCAGGCAGAAATCTCGCCACAAATCCACACGTTAACTTCAGCAGCTCCGATACAGTGCAGCTGACAGGCCAAAGCAGAGCAAGGCAGCGCTTCGGTTTTAATTTGATTTGATTGATTAAAATCGCTGGTGTCCCATCAGCTGGGCGGAGCTGATTTACACGAGTCGAAAGTCCCATTTACATTTTGCGCCCTAGGCGAACGCCTATATCGCCTATGCGATGGGCCGGCCCAGCTGATCAGAGAATGACGTCACACCGACGAATAAAAGATTTTTTCAGCCAAACCAGAGTTGGTGATTGTTGGAACAGTGGAAAGACTAAACAAGACGTGAGTTTAATTTTGTTTCTGACAAGTTAAATGACGTGGGAGATATAATGTTTCTGGTTCAACAAAAAGAATCTTACTCTTTAACAAAAAAGGTCTTTCTCTATAGGGATCTGTCCCCAAGGATTATGTTGCAGCCAATGCAGCCCGTTTCGCAGCTCCTGGCTGATGTTTATAGCCAGAATATTTCAGTTTGAATGAAGTATGCTATAAGAGGATCTTAGGATCTACAGACTTTTTTGGGGGGGTGGGGGGCAGTTGTCTCGATCCTGTTTGGACGAGGGGTCCTCACAATGTCAGACTTGACCTGAGTAAGAGCTTTGCATAAAACATAAAAGCACCTATGTGTAGAATTAAAAGATGTCTGTCACCAGAAAAAACTGAGTGAATTTCAACCACGATTGTCTCTTTTTTCTACAAACAAAAACCTTCAGAATAATTTAAAGAAACTGAAATAATATAGAAATGGCAGTGAGTGTCTAAAGAGTGTGTATTGGAGCTCGCACCTGGTTTCTGGTCCTCAGGTCTTGGTTTTCCTGCTGGCACTGACACAAGGCCTTCCTCTCGGCATCCACAGCCTGGACAAGATGTCCGTTCTCCAGACACTTTAGAGAAAACTGCTGGGACAAAACCTGGAGCTCCCGCTGGTAGGAGGCCAGCTCCTCACTTCACACACACAGATATTCAACACAAACTTTCATAAGAACACGTTGGCCAAACCCTTTTCTGATCAGCAAAAACAAAAATATAAATATATAAAGTTTGTTTGGATAATAGGAAATCAACAAAAGATGTACCTGTGTGTTCTGTATATGTCCTCCAGGTGTGTGTTTCCTGTGCTGCT
Source organism: Micropterus dolomieu (assembly GCF_021292245.1). Classification (NCBI taxonomy): domain Eukaryota; kingdom Metazoa; phylum Chordata; class Actinopteri; order Centrarchiformes; family Centrarchidae; genus Micropterus; species Micropterus dolomieu. The sequence continues at coordinate 27,028,024 of NC_060151.1, forward strand.
CTCTGACCGACGTCTCTTCTGCACCTCCTTCTCCAGCTCCAGCCGGTGAGCGTTCATGATGGCTTCGATTGCTGAGAAGAGGAGACGAGATTTCGTTAGATTAATTGAGGAGCAGAGAAGAAAATATGTTGCAGACACGAGCAATGAGAATCTTTCCTCACCAGTTGCAGTAGCAGCGCTCTCCTCCTCCAGCAGTCTGTCTCTCTCCACCAGGAGGCGCTCCACTTCCTGCTGGTGACGACGCTGTAGTTCCTCTACGACCTTCAGATGAGACGCCTCCATGGAAGCAAAGCTGCGCTCACACGTGGCCTTAAAAGAACAAGAGACGTTCACATGAGTCCGATGGATTTAAGAGTTCAGTGTTTGTTCCAAATTTACTAAAAATAACATTTTAAAGTAGCTGTGGGTGAAATGACAATCATATATTTTTCATTACTATTTATCACTATATTACTGTGGTAGCTATTTCTTTAATATCTGATAATTCATTAGCCTATTGTGGGAAATTCTGCAAATCAATAAGCAGGACTGCTTTATGGCAATTCTGGATTTTTAATCAATGTGACAAAGAAGAAGTTTCTCAATGTATTTGCCAGAAAATGTACTAAGTAATGATAAGCCAGTGACACAAAACCTCAGTACCTTAGTAAATTATTTTAAAGTTAAAGGAAGCATCTGGATAATAACATAAGATTCTGGAGCGAGTTCAATCTCAAAAGGTTTTGCACGGGTTTGCAACATTTTCGGATTGAACCACGTTTCCCTGCAACGTTCTACAACGTTCTGCAACGGGTTTCGAGGCATGTTTTCTTCTGTTTGGTGGGCGTGTCACAGGTGTTACCCAATCAGCGGCGACAAGTTTGTAAACACAACGGTGTTAAGAAGGCAGGGAAATGCAGTGCTCTTGCGTACACAACAGGGTGTTCAGGGAACCACGATTTCCGTTGAAAAAAAAAAGGTTTTGCTACGTTTTGTTGGCGCTGAACTCGCCCGTTTTGTGTTATGTTACGCTAATGCAGCGTTGAGCAGCGAGCCGGGATGAGGAGCTACAGGTCTGGTAAGCTCACGTTTTTCTAAATCCACACCCCCCCAGATTTTTTTCATTTTCAAACTCTTCAACCGGCGCTCACTCAAGTGACATCACTTGAGGACATCTATCAGACTTCAGACAGGTCCCTCTGGAGCCACTAAAAGCTTTATACACCTTTTTTCACTTTTAAAACAGACTTTAATGTGTAAAATCTTTAATTTATGAATGTTGTCTGTCAGGAAGATGGTCAAATGTACAGACGAAATTGTCTTTAAATAAGTTTTAACTGTGGGCAGCTTCAATCTTAAAAGACAGGCTATGGAAACCGGCACCACCTACCTTCAGCTTTTCCATCACCTTCTCATGTTGCGCCTGAACAGAACTCATTTTCCCGTCAGACTCTTCTTTCATCTCCTCCTCCATGACAGACAGCTGCTCCTCTAGCTCATTCACTCTTCTCCTCAGCTCTAAAACCTGCTTCACCTCCGAGCTCGGATTTGTTTCCTCGTGCGTTGCATCACTACCGTCTGTGTTTTCTCCTGTCATCTCTGGGATTCCCAGCTGACCATCAACACATGAAAGTGGGATTTCCATGCAGTCGAGCTCAAGGGACCCAACCATCTCGTCCTGTGGTGCTTCAGGTGTCTGTTGTACATTTTCTTCCTCAATTCCATCCAATGTACTTTCATCTGGTACCTGTACCTCAACATCTTTGCCTTGTGGGTAAATCTCTTCTGTCTGGCAACACATGCTCATCTTATTGCCCAGTGATGACAACTGTTGTTCTTCTAGGTTTGACAATCTTTCTCTCAACTCAGTGTTTTCCTCCGTCAGGTCGACACATTTGCTGCAGATGAGAGAAGAAGAGCGCCGTTTCTGTTTGGCTTCTTCGAGCTCCCTCTCATATTTTGACTGAAGCCGGCTTAAACGACAGCAGTACAACGCTTCAGTTGCTGCAGAGTGGATGAAATCAGTCATGGGATGCTCCGAAAAGTGAGAGCCGGAGAGTCTGTCAGCCATCAGCTGGAGTTTTTCATGTGCAGATTTGTCGGTAGAGGAGGCGAGGTGGTTTAGGAAAGCAATTTTCATCTGTGTGGCGACTCTAAAATGTTCCATCTCACACAGCTGCTCATTAAACTCAAACATCCTGCTTTCATCTACCTTTTTGGTTTCCGTCTCACTTGCAATATTCCAAATATCAAGATCTTTCAAACCTTCCCTCCCTTCATCTGTGCATGAACCTGTCTCAGAAAGCAGACCATGCCCTAAAAGCAGCAATTGTTTCTCCACTATCATACGTTCTGTCACCTCACTAATAAGCACTTCGACAGGTTTCTCCTCACTAAACTGGGAGGGCTTCAGTTTGTTCAGCAGCAAACTCCAAAACTCCTCCTCCCACTTCAGCTGACTCACCACTGCAGGCTCATTCCCTTCTCTTCTCAAACTAACATCCAACTTCTCAATCACCTCCAGTATTTTCCCCAAAGCGTTCAACCTCATGACCATCCCCTCTACCACTTGCTTGGTCCTTTCTTCACCAGAAACACATCTGTTGCTATCTCCATCTTTCAACCTCTCCTCCTCCAACTCTTGGTTCAGCCTCCTGATGTCGGCCTCCGCCTCTGCAGCCGCTTGAAGGTAAAGTTTCTCAGCTTCCTTCAGCTCTGCGTTCTGCGTCTGGAGCTCCCTGCAGGCCAGCTCTGATTGGTCAAACTGCTTCTCCAGCTCCGTCAGCTTGGCCTCAGCAGCCTCCAAACACAGGTGTCCTTCCGCTTCCTTAGCACTCTCGCGTTTCTCCTGTCCTGTTTCTTCTGTTTCTGCTGGGACCTTCAGCTGCAGCAGCGCCTCTGCCTCCCTCAGATTCTCCTCCAGGGAGGCGATCGTGGCCCTGGCCTCCAGGAGCTGCTGGTTTGTCAAGCTCAGCTCCCCCTTCACACCGTCTACCCTTGTTTGTCCCAGCTGTTCCACTTCGGGGAGGTGATGGGGTTCAGTGTACCTGCTGTTGAGCTCTGCTTTCAGTCTCTCTATCTCGCGGTCTGCCTCGGTCAATTGGTTTAGCATCTCCTGGTTGCGCTGGTTGAGAGCCTCGTTCTGGCTGGTTAGCAGCTCCACCTCTTGGGAAAGCCTCCTCAGCATGGCCTCGTCCGGAGGTATATGGTGCTCTACGCAGCCGTTCAGAGATTCGTCATCTCCCCCTGTTGGCTCCTCCAGAATTAATGAACTATATACGCCGTTATTTATTTTAGTTTCTGAGCTGGAAACCTGCTGACGGTCTTCTCTGTCCAGCTGGTTCTGGTGGTTGGTTGTTGCAACGTCCAATTGTAGCTCTATAGTTTCTCCATCAGAAAGTAAGTCTTGGCTGTCTGATTCAGGGGAAAATAAAGGTGTGGCTACTGTGTCAGTAAGCAAATCCCCAAGCTCTTGGAAAATGCCCTCTGTGTCATGCAGCCAGATTCTGGGAGTCTGAGGCGTTAATGAAGACGGTGAAATGCTGAGCTGCTCCTGCATGCCCTGTCTGATTATGTCATGCTGCTGTAAGAGCTCTCTGGTTTCTTTGTATGTATCTTTCAGGGTTTGCGTGTGGTTTAATGGCTTATCATTCGTGTCCGATGGGCAAAAATCTGCTTCAGAAATTGGTGAAGGGTCCAGCTTTAGAAAAGACAACAGAGAAAACGGGGGAGGAAAGAAGGATTAGCTTACCGTCTGTTAAAGCACAAAGACTGAATGAAATAATCAAAATTTATCACAGCATGATTGTAACATAGAAGAATATCAAAAGCTGACAAAAGCAAGTAGGTAATGACCAAAACCTGGCAGACCTGCTGCTGATAATATCCTGCTGTACTCAGCTGAGCCTCCAGCTCCAGTCTGCGATGCTCTGACTCTGCCAGCTGGGCCTTCAGATCCTCCACCTTCAAAAGACAACCGCTTAATCTATGAAAGCCTCGGTCTGTAGCTACAATAATGATTTTGATAAAGGGCTCAAAAAAAAAAAAAAAAATTAAAAATGATGCTCTTCTATCCAGTTAGTCAACAAGATCATCAAGAGCCCTGACGGTACAGCAGAGACAGCAGATGCTACCATGCTAAATATGATAGTTTTGGCAATAATATAGTACAATTTAAAGATGTACTAATTTAAATGTGTGGCCACTTATCTATATATTAAGTTTACATTATATTGGTATGAACTGAAGCCAGGACTCACCCCGGTCCTGTAGCTGTCCAGCAGCTTCTCCATCTTAACAGAGTCTTTGTCCTCTGTAAACAGCGGGACGGTCCTCACCGATCTGAAGACGGTCTTCTCTACCTGTTTCCAGCACTCTTCGATCTCTTCCTCCACTTTCTGCTGTGATTTTGGACTCAGTGCTCTGACACGGCCATCTGCTGTTTTATCTCCAGTCACCTCCCAACCCAGGGAGAGTCCCAGCACGCTCTCATACCGCCTCCTCCTCTCCTCCCGCCTCTTCCTCCTCTCCAGGTCACCCAAGTCCAGTGAGCACAGATGTTTAGTCCTCTGAGGCTCTGCGTCCAGAGTCGGCTTGTTCTGAGGCCTGAACTCAGCCCAGTCGAAGGTTTTGTAGCGTCCTTCCCGCCGTTTGTCCCTCACACTGCTGTGTTTGGGTTGAGGGTCTCTCTCTGTAAAGACGTCAGCGCTGGGAGAGTCCTGAGTCACATCTGGTTTGGGCAGAGCTTCAGGTGGACTGCAGGGGCCGAGGTGGCCAGGTAAACTGTACGTAACATGTTTGGACGGAGGAGAGGAAAATACCACAGTAGAGTAGGGAACAATTAGTCGACTGATTGTAGTATCATTCAACATCAATAATCGTCATTTCTTTTTAAGAAAATAGCTAAACTTTCACGGTTTCTTGTTTTCAACATATGAATTTCTGATTTTCTCAGTTTTATATCACAGTGAATTAAATATCTTTGGATTTCAGACTGTATGTCAGACAAAACAAGTTATTTCAGCTTGTGCTCTGAGAGGTTGTGATGGTCATTTAATATTATTCTCTCCAATATTTTATAGACTAAACCATTGATTGTAAAAATAACTGATTGGTTGCAGCCCTGATGTAGAGACATCGCGATTTTAAACCCTAAAGCTGAGCCCATGGACTGAATACAGTAAAAATATATTTATCTATCATTATTTTGTTAATGTAATAAATAACTTGACAGTTGATCATGAAACTTGGTGGAAAGTGCATTAACACAAGTACTGTGTTAAATGAAAATACTTTATGTAGGGTAATAAACAAAACTTCCACTTGGCTTCTTTTTTATTTGTTGCTCCCTCAATATTGTTAATGATTGATAAGAATTAAATCCATTTATGTGTGGCGGGAGGGGCATGAACCTTTTTCAGCTTGTGATGAGGGGCATGACAGAAAACGTTTGAGAACCACTGCCTTAAACTCATATCTAAGACTGAATGTTGGCTTTAAATTACCCCCCAGATTACAAATGTAAAACTGATTTTACATTTTATCATGACGCCATCCCACAGGAGTATTTGAATTTGACTGTACCTGGCTACATCGGGGGCGTTAGCTGGATGTACGTTTTTCATCAGAGCCTGGATCCAGTTCTTGCGTATACCTGAAGTCATGGCCGATAATGTGTAGACGCCCTTCAGGGTCTGTGACATAAAAAGGTTTAACTTCTTGTTCATACAGAAGATAAAGTTAGTGCTTGTTTAGTGTCAAACAGTTTTCTTACATGGATCTGAAAGCCGTAGTTCCTCTGCACCTGGTACTCTGACACGTTGTAACACTTTGTCAGGTCGATTTCTCCTTTAAGATCTGAAGCCTGGCGGCAGAAAGCAAAATGAATTTAAACTTCTTCAAAGAAACACAAACTTATATGTATTCTAATTTAAAAAATACTATCACAGTACCTCCTCAGCTATTGAGTCCGTGTAGTACCTCAGACTGTCAGTCGACAGCACAAACCAATATTTCTTCCACTAGATGGTGGCAAAAAACAAATGAGATGTTCGACGGGCAAGAGGTTGTTAAACTAAATCCAAAGTATAAAATCATGTAAATCAAGAACATAACTTCAGTTTAGGACTAAAAAAAAATTGTTTACCTGCTCATTTTCATCCAGTTTGACCATCCAGCCTTTTTTGAAGTTTAATAAATCTGGCTGTAAAGAAGACACAATATTTTTGCCATTAACAAGTACAATAATAATAATAATAATCACACACACACCTTGTGTGTAAATCAATAATTTGATTTGTGTAACTTTGGATTTAAGTGGCTCATCTTGCCTAATGAAACTGAACTGTGTTCAGAGTTAAATGGGAACAAAGTGATGACTGTTTTTTGATGTCTAGCTTTGCTTTGTTGTTTTTTCTATATTACATTTGTTATGAGTGATGTAATTTATTATCTATCAAAGTAGTAGTTAATATGTGAGACATTTATATTTTTTCAAGCAGTGGAGAAAAGTAACAAAGTAAATTTATTCAAGTAATTTACTTATGTACAATTTTAAGGTACTTATACTTATTTGAGTATTTGCATTCAATGCCACTTAATACTTATACTTCCCCACATCTCAGAGGTAAATATTGTACTTCACTACATGTATTTGGAAGTTTTTTTAAAGAAATTTAAATGACAAATATTTTCATCATCTTTAAGTAGTTTTTCCCATATAAACATTTCATGGTTCACCTTCTCAAATGTGAAGATTTGCTGCTTTCCCATTTAATTATTTGAGTTTATTTTTAATAATTTTAAGGTTTGGATTTTTGGTTGGCTTCACTATTTTCAGAATTTTTACAAACCAAGCAATCAATGAAAATAATCAAAATCGGCTCCACCTTAACAACTACAGCGGTAAAAACCTGCTTTTACGTCAATGTATGAGTAAAAATAATCTAATGATATAAAATATAATAGTATAAAAAGTCACAGGAGACATTTTGCTGCACTGAGTACTTTTACTTTTGTTTCCTAAAGTACATTTTCCAGTACATTATACTGACATACTTTTACTTCAGTAAAGCAGGACTTATTTTAGTACTTTTAGTGTGGCATAAGTACTTTTACTACAAGTAAAGGATCTGAATACTTCAACCACGACTGGTATGGGCGCACTTTGGTCAGTACTCTAAAATACTGAGATCCACATGTGGTGTAAGGCGCTGTGAGGCCTCTAGGGGCCGCAATTGATGCTGTAATACTTTCAATCTACACTGTAGTTCAGAGGGTTTCCTCTCACTGCCTTTTAATGATGAAGCTTTGATTTACAGACTCAAACAACTCACCGTCATGACGGTGTCTGACGTCCGGCGGTCCAGAGACCTGGATCTTCTCTGAGGTGGGGGTGCGGTCAGCTGGGCTATGTCTCCACACGACTGGAGTTTCTGTAAAATGAGTGTGAACACACTGAAATTATAACAATGAGACGTAAGCGTTCGCTGATGTGAAGACGTGACGTGTTTTCTCAATTAGGACGGTGGCAGTTTGTGCTGCCTGAATTCCATCGACCAGAGTAACCGATCGTCTGGATCCTTGGCAGAGAAGTCAGCTGTAAGGATTAGGCCTGCTGTAGAGCACCGCGGGGAACCCAACAGGCTTTTCTACACGGCCTGTTAAACTCTTACTCACATCAGCACTCCGCTGCACACGGATGACTGCATTTGTCCGTGGAATGAATGAAAAGGTTTTAGACGCTGCATAATACCTGATACTCTGTGGCTTTTTGTCTCACATTTCAAAATGATGCTACAAGTCCTAAAAAAACAGAGACAGAGAGAGAGAGAGAGATTCCTGCATGCTTCTTCTGATCAGGTTTCATGCTGGCTAATGAAGCTGCCTCCACAGCACGTTTCAGAGTTTCTTTCAAGTCTGGATTACACAGCATTTAATGAGTGTGAGGGTGCATTTGTTTTGTTTTCTTGAGCCTCTGCTATTCAAAAGAGTCATTCTTCCTTCTTATATAACCACTTTAACAGGAAATAAAATACCACTTTAATCGTTACAGAACATTCTTTGTGTTTTTCTTTTCTGGCATTTACATTGAAAACTATCCAAGGACACATGGAGGAACACAGCGCTCTGCCTGCAGTGTGAACTGATCGTTTTTTTTCTTCCCAAACAATTGCTGACCGCTGCAGACAGAGCCTGTCCTCTGTTTTGTGAAGAAGCCTCCCCAAAGCTGTGGGGGGGTGGGCTGTCCGGGGAATCTCAGCTCTGAGGCCTGAATGAACTCCGGACAGGCTCTTTTGACCTTCTCCTGGCTACCAAAACAAACACACCCAAAGACACATAAATCATCACGTGGGGTAAAATGTGCCGCTGGCATATTTAAGGGGCAAATCCTCTGGAATGAGCCGGACTGTTTAATCAAAGATTAACAGCTGCCACAGTGGCGACCATCTGCGTTGCCCTGTCCTAATAAACATACTGTGATCATACTTTTACTTTTCCTAAATCAGCTCTGGCCACTGAAGGGTGTTTCATTAAGGTGGCTCATTCAGTGCTGAACCTAACAAACTAAACCAGGATTAAAGTGTTTCGTGACTCAGAGCTGATGTGAACAGACCTGAAACATCAAGCGCAGATGACTTCATTTCACAGTGAAAGAAAACAGACATGTAAAGACAAAACTGTTGTGTTCGTGGCCCCCGAGCAGCAGATATGAAACACACAATATTGAAAATTAAATATTTTTAGGCAAAAACACAATCACAAAGCACAAGAGAACTTTTGGCATCTTGATTTAGGTCATCAGTGAGCTGTAACTCTGCTAGAGATGAAGTCTATCTCAGGGTCCTGCAGCACAAAGTTCAGCTTAGTCGGGCTTTCTTTGGGTTTCATGCAGCTGAGGGGCGTCTTACCAGTTTAACCAGGCTTTGTCCGACTCTGACAGACTGAAAAACACAGTGTTTGCTTTCCAAAGGTTCCTCTTTACTGCTGCAACATGAGTCTGTTTGCAGTGCATTTAACATTTGGGTCACATGTTGACATGGGATGCACTTAATTGCATAATTACAATCTGAAGCATCACATCTTTTTCATTCTGAAACATCACAACAACACACTGTACGTGTTTTTAAACGCGCCGCATAGTCATAAACAGGCTGCAGCCTCGTTGTAAAGAACCATTTTCATTATTTGTTCTCTCTTTAAATGTCTAAATAAATTAAACAATGACATTAATTAATTAATGACACAGACAGACAATCTGAAGGTATTTAAACAGTATTTTTTTTAACATATGTACAAAACCAAGTAACACAATTATCTTCTTATCTTGTTATAAAATAAGGGCAGGGGTCCTATTTGATAGGTTGTTTAGACGTATGTTGCATCTTATACATCTTTAATTTTCAGCACTAACTTTAAGAAAGGGGTTTGAATCCACAAGATAAGACTGGTGAGAAATTTCAGACATTACAGCAGCAGTGGATAGCATAGAATAAAGTGATAAGTGACAATAAACATAATACTAACGAATATAAAATAGATTTGAATGATAAAGTACTAAAATATATTTTTACAACTATGTCATGATTACAAGCAGCGAGCAGCAACAAACTGAGCTACCTGAGGAGATCATCTCTACTACAGATTGTCTCTTTTGCTTTATCTATGGCAGTGATTTTGTTTTACCGTATGATACAGTGTGTTTAATAAGTGCTGCGCTGTGTCTGTTTTCTTCACTATGAATTGATGTTATCAGCATTTGATGTTTCAGATCTCATGAAGTCATGAAACAAGCCAGGTTTGACTCAGTGTGACCACATAGGGTGCTGAGTTGGCTTTATGAAACTGGTTAATCCTGACTCGGCTTTTCTGAGCCACCTTCATGAAATACCTCTCTGCTCTGAAGTCCAGCTAAAAAGTGAACCAGCTTTGTGGCATCGGAAAACCTGAGTTAAGCCCATAGACAGCTGATTAATCCACTCATCTTGTTTCGTGATACAGAATATCTTAAAAAATAAGATTTACTGGAGTAACTGGTTGTTGAGGTCTACTCACCTCCTTAATCACAGAGTGACTATCATTCACAAACAGATGTGCACTTGTGAAATGGAGGCACTACTGTCTGAGCATCCCCAGAGTTTATCAAGTTCAGGAAATGGGGCCGTGATCTGATTCTGCAGTTTGTCGGCAGAGTTTTGGGATACTCGTAAAGAGTCCTTGAGAGTCACAGTTCCCGACATTACACTGTATCTTGTTTTAGTTCTGAGAAATCACTGGAAAAAGTCCGTAGGAGGAATGTCTTCTCCCAGATTACAGCACACAACAGGAGGCGGCCTGAACGCCTTCAGGGCATCAAAACCAGTTCTGTTCACAAACAAAATGCAGCGCTGAATGAATCACCGCCTCTCTCCCACCTGCTGACACACGCAGCCTCTCAAACACATGCCGGAAGAAACACATGCCTTGACACGGCAAGATTGACTCGTCCACACGCTTCGTGCCAACTTCTCATCACCTTCTGCTCTGTGCTCAATCAGATGTGGGCCACTACGGTACTTGAATAAACCAGCATCTGTCTTGTGTTTAAACACACTGGCTGACTGATAGACAGCCGTCTACGGTGTTAGATCAGATTACACAGTTATCGTTACAGTGACGTCTCTCTCTGACTAACACCTGGTTGTGTGTGAGTCACGTTCAGCCCGGCCCAGTACAGGCTGAATACATCTGGACACAGTCTCTGGTCTTAATAATTACCAACCCACATTGAGATTAATCAGCGTTACCTATTTATGGTTATTACCATCATATGGTAGCAAACAACCACAGTCAGGAAATGGGTTTTTAATTGTTTGATTTTCCTGTTAAAGGCCCTGAAAACAAATTTTCTTATCATGTTCCTCCTAAATGTGATGGCATCCAACAAAAATGGACTATTTAGTACCAAAGTTACAAAAATATGAGAAATTTCACAAGGGATATTTGTGTTTGTCTGTTTGAAAGAGGCAGGGTTCTTTTCAAATAACGTGACGTGTTTCCTCACAACAACGGCATGTTAGGTACCGCTTCATCTTAGTGGCACGCTGATCGAAACATAAGTACTTCATTCACACTAACTCGGTCTCCTTTACCTGCGAGCAAGTCTGCCAGTCAGTTATTACATAACAATTTTATTTCGATTACCTTTTGTGTGTCTTATGTTGTTTGGTTCGCCCTTTATTTTCCTTCCATTTGCCTCGTTTTGTTAATTCAAATAAAAGATTAATGAAAAGCCAGAGCTGTGCTCCAACTGTGTGGTGTCCACGTACATAATTAGGGATTGAAGGTGCTTGCAGCGGATATAAAAAAATCTTTAAATAGCATTAATTATATCTGACACAGTATATGAAAGAATCACATTTCGTAGCCTCTCGGAAGGTCACAAGATATAGGAGAACGCTTTAAAAACAACCTTCTTGTCCAAAAATACAGAATTATACGCTTCTCAAGATGGAAGAAGTGATTAAATCATGGTATCCGAACACTTTTTTATAAGCTTTAGAAGTGCTGGAAGGTGGATCTTGTTACTTTTGGACAGAGCCAGGCCAGCAGTTCCGCTCTGTTTGTGCTAAGCTAAGCTGACTGGCTGCAGCTTCATATATACTGCACAAACGTGGGAGTAATATCAATCTTGTCATCTAATTCACAAGAAAGCAAATAAGCATATTTATCAAACTGACAAACTGTTCTTTGAACAAATGCACTGAATGAACCGCCTAAAACGGTGAAATTAGGAAACATGTAGAAACTTGCAGAAATTGTACAACATGTTGCTTTGGTGATTTGAAAGTTATTACTGTATGTTGTTAAATAAAACACGCTTACTGCATGACTAACTCTGAAGGTATTCTGGGCAAGTCCAACTGGGAGGAGACCCCACGACAAACCCAGAGCATTTTGGAGGAATTACTAACTGTCCAAATAAGACACTAACTACTGTGACTGCACTGGCCCAAAAAGCCTTTTTCCCACGTAGAAAAGGAGCGGCTGTAAAAAAAAGACCAAACGATTCTTTAGTATCAGAACAAACAAGCTGAAGATTTTTCAGCTTATGCGCCCAATGAGCAACTAGATTCATAGAATGGGATTAATGGTCAACCATATGGGTTTTCCAATGGTTAATGCCGATATTTAGAGAGCCAGGTGGCCGATGGTCCATATATAAGGCCAATATCAAAACAAGGAAATGTATAATCCATTATTCCACAATCTAATATACAGTCTTAGACAGTAACATGCTGTAAATTGCTAGTGCTAGTAATTTAACTTTTGAAATAGAAAAATACATTGGGTTCTGCTGTAGATATCAGAACATGACAAGAGAAAGCGGGGTACAGTTTGTCAAAAGTAACATCATTCAACTGCACAATTCTCTACGCTATAACAATATATATATATATATATATAACCCTAGCCAGTAATGCTTTCAAATTAGATTTGCGGCCATTTAGGAGAAACGTGTTAACATTTACATAAAATGATGGTGACTGAGGACATTTAGGGCTCAAAACTAACTTTTGAGCAGGAAAGGTTCCTCGTTGTATAACAAAAAGAAAGTTACCCTTTAAGCTAAACATCCGATTTAAAATGCTGTTGGATTATATAAAAACAGATATATGAATAAGACAGTGATGACAGCCTGGGAATGTCTAAGGAGGACTGGGAGACTGTCGTCCAGTGGTATACAGTAGCATAAAACGTGTACTTGATGTGGTTACCTCTCGCTTGTTGGTGCGAGCATCATTCCTGCCCTTCCTGGATATGGTTGCTCCCAATTTCTTCTCTTTCTCGGTGGCCTCGAGTCCCAGCAGCCTCTCTGTTGGGCTGCCACGGCTGGAAAACATGAACAACTAATTAGTGAAAAACTTTACCTGGGACATACACACTGTGGCTTCCCAGACCCCGCTAACACACTGGTGGGTTCTGAAATAATGACCTCCAGCAGAACACCGAGGATGACAGCATGATAATAGACTCCAAATTGCACCTGTGCGGCAGAAAAAGAGCCCAGAGGACACTCAGTGCAGGTCTTTCTCAGAGTGTCACCGCTGCTATTGTTGCTGTTGAGAGACTAAATAGGAGCTGACATCCTTCCCACTGCTGTCAGAGGTGTTTAGTGTAGAAGGAGTGCAGGAATTACACGGGCCAAATACATATCAGTAACCTGAAATAATGTAAACACGACTGTCAGATGATGAAAAACCATGTTTTCGGTTTAAACTCGGGTTTAGGATCAATCAATATCTGCTTGTGTGTGTGTGTGTGTGTGCTGAAAGGAAGTTGATGCCAAAGAGCACAGTGACACATTGCATTTACATTATTCTACATTAAGGAGGGTTTCTATGTTGATTGGTTTTAATTCGATAAGCATTACAACATGGAAACAGATATAAACTGCATCTGCACTTTTAACTTATGATTGGCATTTCTGATCATTGTTTTTTTTATATTTAATTGAGTAAATGATTGATCCTTTCATTTAAAAAATAATGAGTAGATTAACTGACTGTTTAGCAGGTCTAATGTTTGCGTGTTAGCATGCTAACATTTACTAATGATCAGTAAACACAAAGTAGAGCCGAAGCTTTGGAATGACATTAGTTTTGCAGGTATTTAGTCGTAAACTAAAGTTTCTGACAAACTCAAAGTTTGACCTGATGGTGGCGCTAGATGAAAACTCAAAAGCTCACCAAAGTTACGACAATTCACCCTGAGAGGAACATGAATGTCTGTCCCAAATTTACTGGCAATGCATCTAACAGTTGTCCAGACAAACAAAAGTCAACCTCTTGGTAGAGGAAAGCCAACAAATCACCAAAGCCAGTAGGATTATGTCTCCGGGGACAATGGATGTCTGTCCAAAATGTCCACCAGTAGTTGAGATATTCCAGTTTGGACCAATCGACCACCATTTCCAGAGCAATTATAAGCTTCAACTAATTTATATCATATCTAAATTAAAATATGCAAGCAAAATGTAAGTGTAATTGTACCATCAAATAAAAGTTAATGATTCAGTTCAGTTAAAATAACTAATTTAAAGTAATTATATATTATTTAGGCGGTTGTTTTGTTAGCTAGGTTGAGTTGTTCTTGCTAGCATATTTGTAAGCTTTTTTCCTAAAAAGACATTAATGTAGCAATAAAATCAAATAACAATAACCTTTAAAACCCTGTCTCCAGAATATATAACACAGTATGTTGAACTCTGTCCTTCTGTTTTTTTGGTCAAGGCCAACAGTTACTGTTTTACTAAGTTGCTTTCTAACTTCCAGTACATTATAAACTAACTTTTAATTGAGCCTAATGTGCCCGTTCAGCCTCTGGTGGGGGCAGACGGCCTTGTGTCCTGAAACTGAGCTTAAAGCTGAAGTCTGCTTCCTCTGACAGGCGGGCAGACAGTCAGCATTAAGGTCCTGAGAAACAATGCTGCAGATATTACACCAGCGTTTTGGAATTTCTTGACCTTATTTGGGGGACATAAGTATTTTGTGTTTTTGTTTCCCAAAAAGGCAATGAGTGAAGAAACGAGATGCACTCTCCTCACGTGACCGGTTTACATGCTGCTGGGGCACAAACTGGGAGGGTTTCTTTAAGCTAAATTTAAAAATGCGGCAGTCAGATCTCTAATGGAGGGGTAGAGCGTGAGCCTTTGATCTGGTGTTTAGCGGTGTGTGATGGCTGTTCAGTTTTATACTGGGGGGGAGCAGAGAGGCATTGGATGTCCTTTGTACTAATTGCTTGCACATTTACCCCTTTTCCTCTGCCAAGGCACTTTAAATGGCTGTTATTCACAGACTACATCCAAATATACATAAGAAAATAAACACCAGATTGCTGCCAAACGTACAGAAGAGCTATTTATATGTTATCATCAAAATTGGCTGTAACTTGCTAATCTTCACCCGATTCATTTCTAACCTTCTGTCCTGGCTCTGGTTCTTGTTGTTTGCGGATGTTTGGATGTTGTTTGACTCAGCCAGCTGGTTGTTACTGCCGGGGTCGGTGTTTCCACTGGCCACCAAATCCAAGGAGCCAACTGGGCTGATGAAACTGCCAGCGCCATCCAAGGTCAGAGAGTCCCTGGAGACCGGGCACAGGTAGGTAGGTGTGTTGCCTGGATATGGAAAGCAACACATAATGGGTTCAGACTGTCAGATACACTGAGGGCAGGAACACAGTTTGGTGTCACTTTACTAGAAAGGCATTTCAGATCCAATGTGTCTTTACAAACAGCTGGTCACACAGTCAGGGTTCATACTGCGGCATGAGGCAAAAACCTCCTTAGTTTTCCCTCTTTTTACTCAATGATATACAGTTTAGGAAATTCTCTTTATGTTTTGAAGTAGTTCAATATAATATATAAGGTAACACTGACAGAAACACTAACCGGTTTGATATGAATATTAAATAATTTGTTTAGTTTTCACTCACACACAAATAAACGTACTATGTTTACCCGCTAGTTGTTAACTTTGCCTGTCTGCCATTTGGTGCTGGGCAGGTAGAGTACAGTGGACTTATCAGAGCTTTTACACTGAAAACAGCTGCCTGCATCTGCTGGAGGCGAGATTGTTGTTGTTAATTTAAAACTAATACAATGAGCTGAAAGAAGCTAAAATGTACTGTAATGCTGCAGAGTTGGGTGATGATTATTCGTGGGTTTGTCACTGCGAGTGACCCTCTTCACATTACACACAGTCAATCCATTGTTAATATCAAAAATATTGCTTAGTGTAATTTTATGAGAAATCTTAGGATGTTTAAGTTACCAGCCGCGGACGTATCATCACCTTTTCATGAGTTTCCATGAAAAAAATTATATTTGAACGTTGCTTGTCTAAAAACAAAAAAACAAACAAACATTAAATGCAGTTGATGTCTGAAATAAACTGGAAAAATACATGTACCATAACCCCTTTCTAAGATATTGACTTCCTCAGAGAACTGATCAGTATTACCTGTCTGGAAAACACCTTAAAGAATTCAATGATGGTCCAGGAATTCAAGGACAAGAGGGAACCTTGACAGAGCATCATTCACTGGCTCTCAGAGGGTCCTTTGTGTATAACCTCCATCGCTGTAATGCAGCAGCCTATAGAAACAGTCAGCTGGACTTAATCCAGGCCTTTATTACAGGACCTTTCCAGACCCTGCAATAAGTCTGACGCCAGATAGGTGCTGCTGTCCACTTTGTCACAGTCACAAAGCTCCAGTAAGGAGGTATACCTGTCCTGTGCTAATCACCAAGCCTATTAGGACTTGTTTAAGAGGCCTTTTATGGATCATGTTTGGCTTTTATGATGCCTGGAGGTTATGGACACGAGTTTTCCTGCACATCTCACAGTATGTTTCTGTCTGTTCTGTTTATGTGACTGCTTCCTGCCAAATCTCCTCCAGCTCTGGTTCCCATGATCACAGATCAGTACTAGGCCAAACATGCCTGGTTAAACAAGGGTTAAATGAAATGTATAAATAAAAAAGCTGTAAGTGTGCGAACATCTGCAGGACGTTAGGACAGTGAGAGAGGACAGGAAGTGGCTGTGATTGGCTGACGGACATGAAAGCCTGAGTATGTGTGTGTTTTGCTTCTGCTGCACCTGCAGGGGTCGGGTTTAGGCCGGGGGGATCTGCGTCTGCGACAGTCCACATGGGGGTTACACCCGGTCCCCTGCCCTGCTGGTCTTCCTGCCACCGACTGCAGCCGGACTCTGCAGCGTTCTCCGAGGACAGAAAACTTGGATCAGTTGCAGCCATCTTTGCTGGACTGGGTTCCTAATGTTTTGATAGAAAAACAAAAAGATTATTAATTTCTATTTATTAATCTTTACTTTGCTTCTCCATATTTAGCATTTATAAACAGCATATAAACATTTAATTAATAGTTTATAACACACAACAATGTTGTTGTAAGCACATATAAGTGTTTATTAACATATAACAACTATAGTCTAACTCCTCCTGTGAAACAATAACTGGATGCTGGTATATAAACAGATACTGAATGATAAAATATATCACAGTTGTATTAATATACAATATGTCTTCATAGGTGAAGTATCTTTACTATTTTTTTAATTGACCGATTATTTGTTTAGTTTATAAAAAATGGTCGATTACCCAGTTATTTGAGCAACAGAAAAATAATCAGCAACTATTTTGATAAAGGTTTAAGTCACTTTTCAAGCAAAAATTACAAATATTCCCCTGTACCAGCTCCTCATTTTTGATGATACGCTTAACCTTTTTTTGACAACATTAACTGGGGCTTTAGAAAATAATGATAGGCATTTTTCTATATTTTCAAACTTTCTTTTGACTAAAAGTTTAATCAATTAAGGAAATAATGTGAAGACTGGTCAATAGTAAAAAATAAGCCCTAATTAAATTTACAATGAAATAAACAGGGAAAAGCAGAAAATCCTCACATTGAAATGTCGGGAACTGGCAATCATTAGGGATTGCTGCTTGATAAATAACCATTTTTAAACCCTGTTGATAGCCATGCTGTCATTTTTATGTTTAGCGCTAATTAGCAAACATTAGCATGCTGACACGCTAAACTAAGATGGTGAAAATGGTCAGCATTATATCTGATAAACCTCAGCATGGTAACGTTGTCACTGTGAGCCTGTTAGCCTTGCACTGTATCTAAGTACAGCCCCACAGAGCTGCAAGCGTGGTTCTAGAGTCTTATTTGTGTACAAGTGGGGAATTTGGTCTTCGACTGATCCAAGATGAAACATCAGGAGGGGTCGCCAAAAACATCAGGATTCATCCTTTGAGGACCATGAATATCTATACTGGATTTCATGGCAATCAGACGAGTAGTTGAGTAATCTTTCACTGGACAAAGTGTGTTTAATGTCATGAAGCATTAGATGGACATTTGTTTTGCTACCTGGGTGGCAACAGGCTCCACTTTGCGTTTTTTCTTCTGATTCTGCTTGTTTGTTCTCAGGTAGACCGCAAGCTGTTCACTCCACCTAGTAAACAAAGACAGAAACAGCACAGACGAGACATTAGTTAGGTGTTATAGAAGAAACGTTATTACTCAACTGCTCCTGTAATGTTTCTACAGTTTTTTAACTGACCCATTTATGATCTCTTTATTGTCACCACGAATAAATATCTCCAGCTCCGGCGTGACGATGCAGAGTGCATTTTTCTGGCTGGTCCTGGGCTCTGCATCAGTGATTTCTGTGCACAGATTCATATTCACCGTGCCTTGTGGCAATGTGCTCGGCTGGAGGAGAATCAGAGCATAAACATTATTCTGGTAGAGGTTCGAAATCGGTGTTGCTAGGACTGATCACCAGAAAGAAGACGAACGACTGTTAAACAGGAAATAGATTGTAGTGCTAAGAGTGGAAGGGAAGAGATGAGGGAATGAGATTTGAGGGGATCACAGAGAGAGGGGGATGTGAGCATTAGAGGGCAGGCTAAGCCCAAATCATCTGCTGTGGTTTTGCACACGACATCTGGCCTAAACATGCCTGCTTGATCCCACCATACTGTAAATGCAGATGCATATACAGATAAGGATTTACAGTACACTGCTACCTTATGTATGTTTTGTTGAAATAGAATATTGGTGTTGTAGTTTCACTATCTGAGCAGTTACTTACCAGTTCATCCAGGGCGAAGCTCAGGCTGCCGTGTTCATACAGGACAAAGAAGCGCCGCTGCCATTTCTGACAGTGAGACACAACAAACAGAATCACTACAGCAGCACAATAACGAACTGCTAAATGTGTGTGTGTGTATTTCAGCTCAGCTTCACAATGTCCTACCCTTGACCTCTGCATCGGGTTGTCAAAATCTGTCCCCTCAGGAGCCAGACACAGCCAGCCTCCATAGATGGGTTTTGCCTGTAAATAATGGGAGAAAGTGGAAACTCAGCATTCAGTCTCTGGGGTGTTGACCCACAGGCTGACTAATGTATAGAGATAAAACCATTAGTCAATTATTTCAGTAATTTTTCTAGGCAAATGTCAAACATGTCCTGCTTCTCTCAGATTTGAGGATCCGATGCTTTTCTTTGTCCTATGTTGTAGTAAATTAAATATCTTTGTGTTTTGGACAGGCGGATGGACAAAAGAAATTGAGTTAGACTGATAAATTGCTCACATTGATACATCTGCCGATATAAGTTTATAGCAGATATATCGTAGCAACAGAAAGTCCAGAAATGTAAGTTTGAGGTCATTTAGAAACTTCACCACCTTTACAGATCTTGTCTACATGATTGAGCACCGACGAAGTTGTTCACCAAACCTCACCAAAAAAACCTCTAAGAGCCTGTTTATACCTGGCATTAACATTCATCTTGGGTGATTTACAACTAGTGGTTACGTGTCTTGCTCAGTGACGCAATGTGTCGCAGTGGGAATCAAACCAAAGGCATGTGTCTTATCCACTGTTCCATCACCACCCAACTTACAACACCACCAAGTGATCCGATCACAAGTGGACAGTAAGTGCGTCAGTTCACTCCTGGCATTAGAATGCGTCTCGTGTGACAACATGTGATCGGTTTCATGGCACAAACAGCATTCTGATGTAGGTGCTGTTATTTTCAAGGTGTGTGAAAACTGAGTGGAGGGCGGCGGAGACGTTCTGAATACAAACTGGTGAGGGTCCAAGCTGACTGGGATGTTTCTGGAGAACCAGTTTCTCAAAAGCACTTCATCAGAATGAAGGTTAGGGCTTAGGGTTAGGGTGCCACAAGGCGGTAGTCATTCACACTAGACACTGCAAACTTTTCAGGTACGTGAACAATGGTGGCTGTCTTGGAGCAGGTGGGAACTCTCTCCAGAGACAATGATAATATCAACTAGCTGATTGGCACATGTTTTTAGTTCACGGGAAAAGATGTAATCGGGCCCAGCAGCTTTACTCATATTCACTCGTAGCGGTCTATGATATCTCGTTGCTGAGCTAGCTTGAATCTTATTATTCCATTCACAGCTGTTGTTTGTTATAATAAAGCTCGCAATTATAAAGTCAAGAACATAGATGAAAGAATGGATTAGCACACACAGTTAGCAGGGATTGTCTGAGCTGCAGAGACAGCTGGAGGTGAGTAAAAAGTGTTTTGCAGTGAAAAAGTAGCTGCCTGCTCTGCCAGCTGCCGGCTTTCATTGGCATGCTAGATATCTGGCTGGTTGTTCACACATAAAGACTGGCGACCGCCGATCGATCGTTGATTTACCCCTGACAGCCTGACGGCCGGAGTGGCAAATCGAGCTTAAAATCGTCGTTAGCTTAGCTCTCATCCCAACTCTCTTCCTGAGGCGTTCGCACCAATTACAGTGACGTTTAGTCTGGCTTTTCAGCCTGATCTGGCTGGGTGATCGGGAGACGCCGTGCACAGTGATCATCTCAAGGTATACTTAAATTCCTGAATGATGAGTGTCTTCCTGTGATAAGTAACACGTGCTTCAGTAAAACAAAGCGGAAGGAAGTTTGAGGGAGCTACTGGCCGCTGCATCTGCATGGGCCACCATCACCAAAGGTTGACTGTGCAATACCATGTGTAGTGTTTGCAGGTTGAGCAACAGCGCCGAAATTACAGGGCGCAGTAAAACCAGGCAGACGGACAGGGAGTAATAACATATTTGAACAACGTGAGGCATCCAGAAGCCGTCATGATCGTCTCCTTACATCACCTCCACGTGACAGACCTGCAGGGACAATGTTTTCAGAGGCGATGAACCAGCAGACATAGGCAGCATGATCACTCAAGTAAAGACACAACATAACTGATTCCTTGGTAATGTGAAAGTGATTAATCCCCACGCTTCCCTTGCGAGTTAAAGCAGACAATACTACGCCTCCGGGCATTATGGAAAGTACAAAATCTACAAGTACTGTATTTAAGCAACACTTTCCTTGAGTACTTCCATTTTATGCTACTTTGCACTTCTCCTCAACAACATTTCAACATTACTACAGTATGATTAGCTTGAAATACAAAGAAATTATTTAAATTTAACTACTAAATGTATATAAAATACTTAAAACTAGCTCCACTAGCTTCAACAGTAAAATACTACTTCGGCATTGATGCACTTTGCTAGTCTGGAGTCTAGTGACTGCTTCAAAGGTGCATTTTACTTCAGATATATCAGTATGTGCATTTTATTATTCTATGTGTGCAATGTACTTTATTTGTACAATTCATTAACTTCGTTCGGTATTTTTCTTTTCCTTCGTGAGCTGGATGCAAGGCTATTTTTTGGCCACTTAGGGGAGGCAGAAACAGGCAAAGGGACTGTATGAATATTTCTAGGGTTAAGTGGGTGTGATTCAATTTTATATTTCAGTTTTATAAAATTGAAAAACCTTCCCCAGAATTATTAATATAAAGAAAAAAAAAACTCTCTTGACCTAATATGTCAATAAGAAAAAAGCACTGTGTTGGTATAACTCTTTCCAACATTAATAACCGAAAAAGGGAAAGCGTCAATAATTCAAGATGGTGTGACCTAATTCAAACCTTCATATATATTCATGGAATAAATTATTTTCACAACAGGCATCAATTTCAAAACTAGAAATGGAGTTGCCAATTGCAAACTTTATGGCAAAAATAACAAAAGACTGAACGTACATAACATATTTAACTTTATTTTACCTTTTGCTATCATAAAATGACTTTTGGTAGAGATAACATATTGATGGGAAAAAGAAATTCCGGAAACACAGACAAGATTTTAGCCCTTTTGCATATGGCAAAGCGTCCCGTTATGACACACTGTGAACCATGTAAGACTTCTTGATCCATTAAAAAAAAATTCAGATTCAGATCAAAGTCTTCAGATTGCTTCTTTTGTTCAACCAACAGTCGAAAACCAATAGACTCTTCATTGACCATCATAAACGACAAAAAAATAGCAGCAGTTCCTCCCATTTAAGAAGATGAAAGCAGCTAATTTTTCACATTTTTGCTTTAAAAAAATGACTGAAACGATCAATCGATTAGCAAAATAGTTGTCAATAAATTTTCTTCCGACTGACTAATCGACTAATCATTGCAGCTCTACTGACAACCCTTCCCACCATGCTTTGTTTGAGCCCCTCCTTCTCCTGCTAATAATTTGTGTACAGTCCCTTGATTAATCGATTGTTTTCATCCAGCAACGATTAATGGATTACAGATCAAACAGAATATAACAGTGGCAGAAAATTAAATTAAATTAATTCAACATTTTAACGTTACTTTTGAGGTTTTTTTTGGACTTTAAACCATTAATTATTTAACGTTAAATGAAGAAAACTAACGTTAAACTAACAGCCGACCGGTTTAGGATGCGAATGACAAATATAAATAGAAAGCTACGTCGAATATGAGGTACAAAAAGGCGTTTTCTGCATTTAAAAATGCTGTCAGAACTTTTATTTTTCAAAACGTAAATTTATAAACTCTTTAAATGTATTAACGAAGTGTAGTTTTTAACGTTACCTGCTCCATGTCATGGTCGTTCAACAGATGAAGCTCCCGGGACTTGAAGCAGTTTTGACATTTACTTTTATTAAAAATGTTGGCTTGGAATTTGTTGCACGGACTCGTCGCCTTGTCGCCGGACATGTTTCAGTCCGCGTAGCTCTCTCCTCCTCCGGTGAATAATCCAAGCACAGACCGGCTCTCCTCCTCCGACACTCCCGCATTGAGTGAAGCGGTTTGTCCCGAACCAACATCTGTCAAACGCAGATCTGTTGACCGCTGTCGTCATGGACGTGTCATCTGACGCGACAGCACCGCACAACATCCGGTCGCAACCTAAAAAATAAAAACACAACTCAAAAAAGTAAACTAACATGTACAGCACACAGACAGCAATCAACAATATAAGTTAAGTATTTAAAAAAATATGATAAAAGAAAATAAGGTAAAACAGAACAGAAATAAGTGCAGATTAATAGAGAAAACCAAAATAAATGAATAAATACAAGTACATAAAATAACAACACTAATAGAACAATGGAAACTCTAAATTACAAGGCAAAGAGGTAAATACCCATGGACAGTGTTGTAGTTAAATTAATATTGTACAGTATTATAACGTATAGCATATGTGCCAGTAAACAAAGTCAAAGTCACCTTTATTGTCAATTCTACCCTGTAAAAGGCACACAGACAATTGAAATTTTGTTTCTTCACGATTCAGGGTGAAAGTAAGTAATAATCAAAACAATAATTTGAAAGTCAAAACAGTAATTAACAAATTATTTACAATTATTTGCAATCAAGCAACAGTCCAATGTAAAAATATATAATATGATACACTGTTAACAGCAAAAACAATAATGACAATGAGAATAAATATCTTTATTTTCCCAATAAAAAATGTTTAAGTTGTAGTCTCAAACTGTGACAACTGAAGGACAATATTTGTTCACTGATGTCTGATTACAGCAGGTTAATGCAATACCGTCTAAATGTAGTATAACATGGAATAATGTAGCAATATATAGTATAGTACACAAGTAAATGAAAAATTATTAAACAATGATCTAATTTGTTTTCATGTTTTAACAGCTTTTTGTTCATACATTCAGTTATAAATGAATCAATGAACAAGAGCATGAATTCCTGTATTCAGTGAATCCAAACATTTTCCCACATTAACAGTTAGCTACTGCACATGCTGCATGATGTTTACGCTTTTGTTTTTAAGTAATTAACTACATTTTCCCAATTTAGTCCAAAACAACAAACAATACTAGTAGAAAACTACCAGGGGTTAAAGCTACATAGCACAGAAAAGAAGAAAAAGAAAACAATAAATTAATAAAACTAAAATTTTTTGCAGTTAACGCTTATCTTGGTAAGTTCACATATATGATGAGTCTTTGGGTTTGGTGGAGTGATGAATGGGTTTAATGTACTCTTGCGGTTTCATTTAAGAAATGTTCCTAAATGTTTTCCCCCCGCAAATAAGATTTAGCATCTTTGGAGAAGTTATATTATATTTTTTCATGCAGCCACCATTTATTTTGAAAGTATAAACAGGAAGTGAATAGACAGTTTTATGTCTTTCTTGCCACTTGATCTCAGAAAAGAAAATTGTAATTCAGTGCATGATTATTTCCAATACTGTTATTTGTCACATCACATTAATGATGTGACAGACATATATATATAATAATTATTATATATATATATATATTAATAATGATTATACTGATATAAATGTGTGTTAGCCACAGGTTGAATGTAATGCTGCAGATTTTTAATGTGACCACTGGAGGGCAATAAACATGATCAGTGTCTGAAGCGGTTTGTTCTTACAGATTTAATTTAAAAAGTATTGACTGGAAGTGTTTAACTATGTTAGCATATCTGACTTGACTCACTGTGTTTGTAAATGGCCAAAACAGAGTATTTGGTGTATGGCTACAATTAAATGCATTACATTGTGATATGGTTGATCTTGTTTCACCACAGTGTAGTAAAACCAGGCAGATGGACTCACCAGAGGGCCCAAACTGTTTCATGGTAGGCTAAGTGTTACGTCCCGAGGTGTCCAGGTGTATCAAGTTATTGGTATTTAAAAAGGACATTTATTTGAAATAAAGCAAACAGGGTTCACAACGGAAAGTGGGCCAATGGGTGCTGTAGAAATAAAGAGAGGAATATAACAGAAAGAGGTCCTCCAAAGGAGGATTATTAATCTAACTACAGGCAAAAATAAAAGGCGTAAAACCAAAAACCTCTCTAAAAATGCGGTGCAAAAACCAAAACACGAAGCGCACAGCATCCCTGAACGTAGTGGAAACTAACATACAACACAACTACTCTGGGTGCAACAATAGTGTCAGTTTTTATATCTTAAACCCTGGCACACTTACTTACCTTTACACAGTTTTAACAAAGTCACACACGCAATATCTGGACAACATACAAGCTCTGAGACATGCGGCACCGAGGGAAGCAAATCAGGTCTGAGAGCGGCCTCCAATAGCAAACCAAGCAGGCTTTTTAAACAGATGGTGGACTTCGCTGGAGCTCCTCGATTGGCCAGCGGTAGCACGCCGCACCAATCAGCGTCACGGTCAAAGGAACCCAGGAAATAGGCGCACAGCCAATCCGCAGCGTGGGTTGGCACAGCCTTCTCAGCATAATAGATGGCCACAAACTGAAATGTTTTTTATGTTAGTTATTACATTAATCATCAAAAGGGGATACAGAACAGCCTACATGTGTATGAGTTGGTTAGAGAGATACCACTTTCTCAGAGATTATTAGATGCCATTGTACAGACCTTTATTAAATATTGCCTTAATTCTGACTATATGAGCGTATGAAATAACCATGACCAATAACCAACCTCCCAAACTAAAGGGAGGGCGACTTTCTCCCCAAGCGTTGTCTGAAGGGAAGCCAACAGTCTCAGACTTTGGAAACCTGTTATGTACCTCTCTCACTGCTCTGTGTAAATCCACAAGGGGAGTTGAAGCCCTTCTATTTATAGAAGCCTATAAATAGAAGGGCTTGGTGGTTTCTGGTCATTCACGCCATTTCTGTAATAAAATGTAAGAAAGCAATTTAGAATTACAAAATAGCACATGTATCATGACTCCATCCATCCATCTATTCATCGTCAACCGCTTATCCTGCGTACAGGGTCGTGGGGGGCCTGGAGCCAATCCCAGCTGACATCGGGTGCAAGGCGGGGTACACCCTGGACAGGTCCCCAGTCCATCGCAGGGCCACACATAGACGAACAACCGCTCACGCTCACACCTAAGGACAATTTAGGGTAACCAATAAACCTAGCCTCCATGTCTTTGGATGGTGGGAGGAAGCCGGAGCACCCGGAGAGAACCCACGCAGGCACGGGGAGAACATGCCCACGACCTTCTTGCTGTGAGGCAACAGTGCTAACCACTGCACCACCGTATCATGACTCCTTGAACAAAAATATAATCACTTTGTATGGCAAAAAACCCCTGTTTATTGAACTTAAATGTGGTAAAATGAAGGTGTGGTCACATGACCAATTTTATCTATGGTGGTTGAAGAGAAACATCAGGTGGCTCAACTTCCCTACAGGCACAAATCACCTCGCTCTCCCCTGCAGTAGTTGTTTTTGATAATGTTCAACTTATTACCCTAAAATACAACTTGTTTACTTTGAAAAAGACTAGATTGTTAGCCATAAGTGGATATTTTTTTTTACATCCCAATGTCGGACAAATTTGTACTGTTCATATATTTGTGCATGCACTTTTCAAGAGCATAAAAGTTATTTCATAATAAAATTAACACTTTAATTTAGTACAGTTTATTGGACAGATGTAAAACATCACACCAAAGAATAAAGCTTTAAAGTTCATATCAGTATGTGATCTACTAAACATAAAAGGTGCATTCTTCACATGTTCATATCTGCTTTATTTTGTCAGTGGGACCATGAAGACAGACTTGGTTTTGTTACTCAGATTTTGACAACAGATTGTAAAAGGTGAGTTATTGCTGCTGTGCCAATTACGATTTCTGTTCTCATTCAGCACATGTGGTTGAAGTTGAAAGACGCCATCTTGTGCACCAGGCGAATTAATAAATTCACAGTAATTTATTAAACAATGGGACCTTGATTTAAGATAGAAGTAGACAAAAGCAGCTTCTCATTTGTAGCTGGTGACTGTAGATTTTGCGACTGAAAAGGTGGTAGATTTTCTCAGCTGCTAAGCGGCTAAGTTAGCAAATTAAGCTAACGTTAACACTGCTCGAACTGAACTGATTAAAAACTGTGTCTCCGGCTGACTTAAAATGAGAATCTCATAAAAAGGGGTCTTCAATATAATCTTAATGGCTTTATAAATTATTTTGTGCTAAAGGATTGAGGCTGAAGCCAACAGGTCCCAGGCTAAAAAAGTCCTCACCAGTTGATGATCAAATGTAGAAAATATGGAAATAAACACAATTGTTGATGTTGTATTGCAGTGCAGAGACACTTTAGTTAGTCCCTGAATCACAAGTATGAAAAGACAACACATTGAGGAAGAACCCTTGATTTTCAATTGTGCCGAGGTACATATAATAAATGCATACACAGCTAAAATCAAACAGCAATGACATTAAGAATACATACCAATTAAAACGAAGACAAAATGAAAAGCAATGACAGTTACAGATCAATGAGATTAGCAATTAAACTTTGGAACTGTCTCACTATTAATAAAGAGGTCAAGCTGAAGTTTTATTGAAGAATATTCCAAGTGGTAGTGAATAAGACTCCTTGGCTTTGGAGGTACGCTCAGTTAGCAAGACATGCTAACATTTGCAGCTTACATTAGAGCTAATAAACACAGTTTAATCAGCTCTTTACTTGTTTGCTCTTCTGGCTTTGGTTTGATTAAACATTTTTCAACCAAGACAAGTCAACTCTGATTACGTTATAATTCAAGTAATTTCCAGTATGCTTGGCCAATTTAATATATTTCTTATCTTTAGACATTAATGTTTCATATTTACAAAATGACAAAATGATTAATTTCGCCTTAGTCAAAAAAATGTTTGGTCAGTGTAGTACAGGTAAAAGCATCATATTTGTTTAAGGGACATTAAATATGCGAGGTATAGAAGAAAATATTATTTTGAAAAAATAATTAAATACATAAATAAAAGCTTTTTGTCTGGCATAGCCACACAAACAACGTGATGACTTCTCAAATCTAGATCTAAAACAGAGAGATAAATGTTTGTGCGTAGGGAAATCTAAACATTTGACTGTTGTTTCTTCTGATATAGTGCATACTTGATAAGACAGCTACTCTGGCATTGTCAGGCAGTATTAGTTTAGGGTTTAGGTAAGATACATGTCACATTCATCCTACTACAAATGTAATGAACACTACGGTATTTTTTCAAAATTCAGAATGAGATAAGATTACTGTGCGAGTATTAGGCTGAAGCTGGGAGTTAGATATTCTGTACTGAAGAAACACACACACACACTGCAGTCCAGTTTAAGTGGAAGATGTGATAAAACAAGTCTTTTTCCAGGTCTAGTCTCTAAGGACACGTTCACAACATTCAGAGGAGTAAATAAACCATTTGAACCCGAGCTCACAAACAGAGAGGAAGAAGGAGAGGCTCCCGTCGAGATTCATCTGTGCTTTCAAAACTCGTGTCTGTGATACATGTCAGGATCGTAGTATTTGGTGACCACCACTCTGTTGGCAAACTTGCGGCCGGTGAGAGCTTGCATGGCTTTCTGACAGTCTGCAGCAGAAACGTACTCCACAAAGATCTGAAATGACAAAGAAGTTAGTCAGCCCGGTCCTGAATGGTATGAAGATGAGATGAGGACCTCGGATCTATTAATGGAGTAATTCATTGAGAGCGTCATTAAGTGTGTGTGAAGTTCATTAAACAAAACGTGAAAAGAAAAAAGAGGTGGGTTTTGATTGGGCCTGTCTCATCAGTCTCTATCATGGATGCTTACCATCAAAAAGCTCAAGAAAATGGCTGAAAGCTGCTCTTTTTCTGTGGTGGGAAGGTTATCTTTTGTCAAACAAACCAGTAAGTTTTTATCCTCTAGGTCTTTTCTCTTCTAAAACTGAAAAATACAGTTTGAAAACACTTCAGATTAAATCACAAATCTGATCTGTATGTCGCTTGGCCAAGTTTTGACAAATAGGTACTGTAGGTTTTATTCTCACACATTTATTCTCACAATATAACGAATATGAAAGGACAATATAATGAATATGAAATTGAGCTTTGCAACTCCCTTCTGCAATATAGCAGACAATATATATTAATAGAAAAGCAATTATAAAAATGGTAAACCAAAATAAACAATATTCAATGTTCAATGGAGCAGTGTTGAGGATGAATTTGTGTTTAAGAGCCTGATAGTTTGGGGGAAAGAGCAGCTCTGCAGTCTGATGGTGCGGCAGCTGAAACTTCTATATCTTTTCCCAGAAGGCAGCAGGTTTTCTGGATGTGTAAAGCCCACATGAAGTAGTTCTAACTTGCTTAGATCAGCATACAAACGTAAATGTTAATGATGTCAATATGGACATCGTAAGATCGGTTAGATTCTTCACAATTCAATTTTTCAGTTCATTTTACGGAAACAATGAGCACCAAAGTATTATTCATTCATTCGTGTACTGACATGATATGGTAAACAAGAGGCAAAAAAAGGTTGGGTGAAACAGTGTGACATGGTTTTGGGTTTTGGTTTAGTTATTTCCTGTTTTATTGATTATTAATTATCCTTACTTTCCTTCCTGCCTAAAAGTGTTTCTCCGCCACTTTGATTGTCCGCCCTCCCCTGATTAGTTTCACCTGTGTTTAGTTATCCTCCAGTCATTTGTGCATGTAGTCTGTGTGCTCCCCTTGTCTATTGCCAGATCATTTCCATCAATATGTCAAGCTATCAAGCCTTTTCCCAGTGTCTCCCTGTGTTTTTGGACATTCTGCCTGATTTGTTGGACTTTTTGGATTCCCTTCTGGACTGCTTGCCTGGTTTTGACCCTTCCTGCCTCACCTTGCCATAATCCAGTTTACCCTTTTGTTTTATTATTTAAAGCATGGTTGAACTAAACCTGCTTTTTTTTTTACCTGTTCCCAGCTTGTACTAACCGTGACACGTCTCACCCCAAGCAAACACAGACCTGAGTCCTTCCAAACCACAATGAGACAAGCGAAAATTCATGGACGGGCTCACCTTTCCGCATCCGGGGACTTCCACGCCGTCAACGGGTCGGGGGATCTCGATGGAGCGGACGCTGCCGTACTTGCAGCACTCCTCGCGGATGTCTTCCAGGATCTCCTCGTAGTCCTCGTCGTCCACCAGTTCCTCGGGCATCACCATGTTGAGAAGGCACAGCACCTCCGTGGGCATACCAGAGTTCTGCAGCCTCTGGAGCCCAGGGACCTGCAGCATCACCGGGGTCTCTATAATGGAGGTCTGCAGGTGGAGGAGGAGTCGTACACATCAGCTAAGACAAAAGATTAGTACAATTACTGTGGACAAGTAAGACCATAGTACCAAATGTATCTCCCATAAAGCCTGCTGCTTCCTGCCCTCCCTCCCTCAGCATGTTTATGTATGTTTGGCATTCCTGCAGGGGATAAACACGTTGGAAGTAATCTTTCCGCTGACATTTCACTCTCTCCATCTGCCATTGTGTGTTTCTTTAGTGCTGGAAGACGTTTCTACGGTCTCTACTTTGAAGCACACAGTGGAAAATTAAGTGTAGTGTGTTTACAGTTTTATACTAACAGACTGTTTGAACGGAAGGAAAAGTACCGGTAAAAATAGTAAAATAAATGATGGCTGAATTCAATTTAGCAGCTAGCTTCATGGTCCATTTATTTAAGCATTAGGGCTGAATGTTTTTGTGTTTTCAAAAATATTACTTCCTACGAATGTGTTACCTTTTCCCTGGAATCATTTATTTTGATAAATACAGTTATGACAATCCCTCTTCAGACAACTCTTATGTTTGCTTCTCAGATTAAAGTTTCTCACCAGTTCTGATATGTTCAAGTTGTTTTAGGGGATCCTCTTTTTCTTTAGTGCTGACCTCAGGTGTATACGAGGTGGAAGGGGTGGTTTCCATGCAGTTGTTTCTGCGGTTTGATGTTTGGAATCAGCGTTTCTTGCACGTTATCTATCATCTGCACACAATGCCCCTCCACAAGTCAAATGTTTTATCTTTCATTTACAGATTTTATCCTGCTTTGTGGACAAGGAGACAGGTGAGCCAATTTTATTACTGTAATAACAGTAATAACAGGCCTTTCTGTGTGGAGTTTGCATGTTCCAGGTGTTCCGGCTTCCTTCCACCGTCCAAAGACATGCGGCCTAGGTTGATTGGTGACCCTAATTGTCCTTAGGTGTGAGTGCATTTTGTTGAGGTCCCAGGAAATACCAGGATGCTAAGCCTTGCTGTGCACGGCATCTCACTGTCACAGCGTCATGTCTTACTGGGATGCTTGAACAGACTGGAGGCAATGTTTGATGTCACTAGTAACAACTGTGTGTTTCCTGTTGCGACCTTTAGGGAATGTAAAGGGCAGAAGTAGTACTACTCACAGGATTGGCGTTTTTAGCTCCCACACTCGCCCTTTGGACAATCAGCTTTTTGTCGCCCAGTTGCATCCCATTAAGCCCAGCAACTGCCTGGGAAAGACAACACACAGGCCTCAAAGTCACATATGAAACAACACAGTTAATAATCTCAACGCATCATTTTTACCTGATCTGTGGCGCTGACGTCTACATATTCGCAAAAGGCGTAACCTTTGGACAGTGACGTGGCACTGTCCTTCACTAAATTGAAAGCTTTGAGAGGCCCGAACGATGTCAAGAGCTCCTTTACCTGCAAGAAAGAGTCCGACAACCAGATATGAGACTGATAATTCACAGTGAACATGCAGCCTACAGAGTGAATCCAACATGTCATCACAGTCACAAGTATTTAATAACATGATTACGGGAAACAACGTGTGCAATTAAAGAGAAAATCTCAGGTCGTTTGTGTGTGTTTTGCGTTTTACAGATGTTGCTATGTTGATTGAAAAAAAGATAATAAGACAGCAGCATATAAAAGTGTTCATGTCTGTTGTGAAAAGTAAATGCTGACAATGTGGGCTTCTGGGGAACAACAAAATAAAATCCTGAGACATCAGAAAAAACTACTGAGGTCTTCTAAAGTATTATTGACAAATATAATATATGCAAAGATACTGAAAGAGTTCAAAACTTGTAATTGTTTTTACACCAATGTGAGCGGTAATTGGTGCAAGGTGAAATAAAAACAAAATAAACTGATCTTATGTATTATAATTGTATTGCCAGCTAAAGGCAAATTACACAACAACAGTTGGACAATATGTTTATACTTTCTTACCTTTACATTAAAAGCTGAATACAACCCCCCCCCCCACCCCCCCCCACACACACAAAAGCTCCACCATCAACAACAACAACCCCAAGTTTTAATGACCAGGCCTTAATCCAAAATCCCAGGGTCCTAAACGCGCTCCAAAAGCATGATGGGAGAAAAAAAGCAGCCAGTAAGGGAGCCTGCTGGCTAGGAGTGTATCCGTGTGAGGACCAGAATGTCTTACTTGCCTTGTGTTACATGTTGGCATGGCAGCAGTAGATGAGTACTACTGAACAAATTATGAGCGCAGACTTAACGATCTTACAGGCCCCTAGCTGGGGACAAAGTGGGGGAACAAAAATGAAAGAGCTGTGAGTATCAACGCAGTGGCAAAGACTGCAAGTATTAATAAAAATGAATAAGTCAGTGAATGAATATACATCAGGCTACATGTGCTCTGCAAGCTAGTTAACGAGTAAATGAGACAGAATGGACAGCTAGAGTTAAATTCAACAGAGAAACAGTACACCATCTGCTCACTTGAGAGCAAAGTCGGAGCTCTACCGTGATTCTGTTTGGTGCTTGAAAGTATTGTGATGACCTATTTATGAGCTAAAGCTCTGACTGTTGATATTCTCAAAGAAAAAGTCCTCTTTTACCTATGATTCATCTCCAATGTCCAATGCACTGGGTGCACCTACATCTCCTCAACCTGCCTGTTTTACCCAAAATGCCTTTCTGCCACCACCAGAATGGGCCTAAACTTATTGGACTCAGTTAATAATAGCTGCAAAGTAGGACTACAAGCATAGGCCGACCAATACTAGACCTTTGAGGCTGATACTGATATAATAAATTGGTCCATATTATTTTATTCCCTTATTTTTACATACACAACAATCTTGATACGGATCTCTGGGATTTGACTTTTAAATACTTGTGACCAAGATAATTTTTATAATTCAAAATAACTTGTAAATTCCCTCTGTGGACAATAACAGTGACAGAGTTTCTAAATGCCCTCAGACCTAGTTTAGCATATATGTGACCTATACACCGACATGATATATCTGCAACAAGCTAATATCAGATGATATATCGACCTGGCTTATTTATCAGCCTAACTAAAAATGCAAGCAATTATTATTTTCTCTGTTAATTAATCTGTGCATCTTAAAAAAATAAAAAATACTAAAATGCCAAAACTCTTCAAACTCTTCTCTTTCTTTTTGTCCAGCCAACAGTCTAAAATCCAAAGATAATCAATAATCAAAGTCTAATGTTTGAGAATTTAGAAGCAGAAAAGTTTTGGAAATATTTGCTTAATAAGTGGCTTAACAATTAATCGGTCAGAGCTGAAATAAACGATTACTTTCACTGTCGTGTAATGCGCTGATATTTTTTATTCAATCATTGGATTAATCATTTGGACCCTTAAATGTAAGAAAATGGTGAAATATATCCATTACACTACAAAGACTTAAAGACTTCAGATACAAAGTTTATTATCACATAAGAATTTTTGTTTCAGGTTCTGCTCCGTACATCTGAGGCGCCGACAACAAAACCATTTCACCTTTCATGATTATTCTTTTGATCAGAAGGTTTCTTAAGGCGGACTTTTTCTTTGACAATACTGACTGAATTGGGAGCAACATTAAATACCACGCAGAAATAAATACATGTCAGTTTATTAGCCTCTTGTGTAAATATACAGGACTTTGCTTACCTTTCTTTAATCAGTATGCTTTACATGAGAAAGGTATAAGCAGTTTACTTAGCCAAGTCACAAAAAGTTCTTATAATACTCATATATGATAAAAGACACGATATGATAAATGTTTGTTTTATATAAGAGCTTTTTTTTAAAAGCTCATTATCTGTAAAAGTCTGCAACTTTATCAGATACATATTCACAAATACAAGTAATTTAATATGCACCTATGGTTTTATGTTTTCCCTACATTGTGTTACTGTTAACGTTGTGTTGCTGCTATTAAGGGTCAAGTCCTGTTTCTGGCTCTGATAAACATTCAGCTAATGTTTTCTCTCTACCACAACACACGTTTGATTTTTTCACGTCATAAAGAAATGCAAAACATATTTAGTGCATGTTTAAAGTGCGACAAAAACCTCAGCAAGTGAGAGAAAAATGAGGAAACATGTGTGCACCTGTTCAGTCTGTCTGTCAGTTAAATACCTGGTCATCGTTAAGGTAGTTTGGCAGGCCTCCTATAAACAGTTTGTGGGGGGAATCGGGAACGACTGTGGAGACGACGCCTACAAAAAGCAAAGGAAACATATTCTCTATCATCTAACAGAACACTTAAGTGGTGGGTAGAGTACAGAAAATCCTCACTCAAGTAATATACTAATGTAAAATTACCATTTCACAAACCTACTTAAGTAAAAGTATACAAAGTACTTTGTAAATAAACTACTCAAAGTATAATTACTTTGTTGTATAGTGTGTGCAGGCCAAAGATCTTCACAAGTCATTTTATGCAACTCAATGTCTCAAGTTTCTTTAGGGAATAATGATTCGTCCGCTGTGCATCAGGTTAGAAATAGCTGCTGTGCAACATGGTTATTTTTAGGGCATGCACTTTACTTTGCATGTTGATTATCTTTAAATTAGCAAATAATTATTTTACTTTTTTTAAAATCTACATTAAGGTAAGATCACTTTAAAATATCACACTTGCTTGCTGCCCAGCCACTATTGTTGCCTGCATCTGTTGTTATCTTTAGATGGACATGTAGCCAAACAAACCACGTGCTTTGATATGATTTGCCTTCTCCAACAGCTCAGACAGCCAATACAATATGATTATTCCGAAAGCATCTATCAACACAGTCATTACAACATAAGGAATTATTGTAGCGATAACACAAGAGAAAATCATCTGCAAATCTGCAAATAAGAGAACAGAAATAATTTCCATCAAAAATAAGTATTCTGTTAATAGAGCCAAATCAATCCACTGATCATCTGAGTTTTTATACAGTGTGTAACCTTCATTTGTTCTGTATAGAGTAAATACACTTTAAATACGACATGTAATGGAAAGTGAAAGTATTTCTGCTTGTGAAAGAGTGATGCAGACTGCTTTCTAACACGAGCAACAGTGAAACTTGATTTGCGTCACATCAGCAGAACAACCAAATCTTAAACTGAAAAGCTATTTGCCTGATTTTCAAAATGTTTGCATCTGCCCAGCTCATTAATCTCTGGCTCAAACCCACCGGTTACAGCTCTCCTGTGTAAAACACTCGGCTCGGATGGAAGCTCATTTCAGTATATGCAGCCAAATGCACAGCAGATAACAGACGAGTTGTAACGAAGGTATAGATTTCAAAGATAAAAGTAGATTACTGGCCCCTTAGGAATACTGGAGTAAAGAATAAAAGCACAGTTTTGAAAAAGGAACATGAAAAGTTCCTAAATGAAACTACTTTTTTACTAATTTGGGTTACTTGTAACGAGCTATTACCCACCCGTCAGTAACAAACCTGGGACGTGGAAAGCCGGCTGCTCTGAGATGCCAGGTAAAGGCCGATAGTCATGAGGTCTTCTAATCTTCAGCGACTGACCCTGGAAAATTATTCCATCGAAAGCCATGGCCTGGGTCGTCTCATCTACAGACCGAAACTAGAAAAGAAAGTCATTTTGAGACATGATTCAGCAGAAGGATTGTCTGTTTCCCGCTGCTTCCAGTCCTTGTAGCATCATATTTAACAGGCGGACACGATAGTGGCATAAATCTTCTCATCTAACTCTCTACCAAGAGAAAATACATCAAACTCTTCATTTAAAAAAAGACCATGTGAAGTTATATTTTACATTACAGCACAAACCTCGAGGAAAGCAAAGTTTTTATCCTGATTAATCTGCACAGCGAGTACAGGGTTGCTTGGAGCTTGTGAAAGGCCTGCAAGCCGCATCTGAGCGTTGAAGAACTCCGCCATGGACTCCTGAGGAGAAAGAAAACAAACAGCGTGGCTGGAAACACTGCTGCACGAACACATCAGGGTAAACAGGAAGTCAAAGAAAAGACAGTCTACCTCCGTCACTCCAAAGGGAATATTTCCAACATAGAGGCGTCTGGCTTGTCTTGTCATCTGACTGCCAACTATGGGTACTTGTGTTGGCGCTGCAGCCACTCCAGTGGTGGTCGACGTCGCCAGCAGAGCTATTGTTGGGATCTGCCCAGCCGCTGAGGAAACATGAATACAAAACTGCTCCATCATTCTATGAGGGGAAATTGCAGTGACTCATTTCTAGCTGTCATTAAGTCATAATATTTCTAAGCGGATAAATGGATGTTTTTATACGATTGATTGATTGATTGATTTGTGGCACTGAGAAGAAATGTTGAATGTTTTTTTGAGCCTTTTTGGCCTTGTTCATGTCTGGATAAAAACTGCAAACTGCTAAAAAAAATTGTTCTTGTAGGTGAAGCTCTGAAGAACTCAGGGTCTAAACAAGCAGAGAGGACATGATGAAGTTACCTTGCATAGCTTTATATTGCATTGGTGTGATGTGTTCAAAGCCAGGAGGGGGCACATCCCAATATTTGCAGGTCCTTTTCTTCCTCGTTCGCCTCGGAGAGTGGCTGCGCGCAGAGAAATTGCAAAATAAAAGCTCAAGCGGGAGAGAAATAACTTCAGACGGGTGTATTTTCAAGGTAAAAGCCTGCCAGGTGGAGCTGTGATGTCTGCCTCGGCGCTCTGCCGCAGCGAGCTGGCTGGTGCTGCAGCTTTCACTGACCTGTGCTTCTTGTGGTCCCGGGAGGCGCTCCGGCGGTCCCGGCTTTTCCGGTCTCGGCTGCGGCTTCGCTTCTCTCGGCTGCGGCTCCCTCGGTCTTTGCTCCAGCTGCGATGCTTGTCGCCTCGGCCGGGGGATCCACTGCGACTCCTCTTCTTGTGTCTTTCTCTTTCTCTCTCTGTGTGGAAAGCGGCACGCAATTATAATTATATTTATGACGATAAATAAAGTTCATGTGGCTGATTAAATAATAACGTTTTAACTTGTCCCAAAACAAAACTAACAAGAAATCAAAACATTTCTTTGTTGCACAAGACATAAGGATAATAAGGATATTTTTGTGCAAATAATTTTTGGGCTCCATAATAAAACACTTTTAAAAGAGCCTTTTTTTTCTTCTTTTTTTAATCCTTTTTTTGTTTTCTGTGAAAGTAACATGAATATCTTAATATCTTAATCTTCTGAATAGCTATTTTTCTTATATATTATTTTACTGATTGATCAATTAGTCATTTATTGATAAAGAAAATAAACAGCCTACTGGTCAATAATGAAAATAATCATTAGATGAAGCTCTACTATGTGGTATTAGAAATTAAGATTTTCACACAAATAATTACCTAGTAAATATATTATTAATATATTTGTTTCTTGTTTATAATTACTGAAATAACTGTGCAAATATCTCCTACTATAATTACTGTACCTGGAATATTTAATGCCACTAGCATACAGGTAATTAAATTTTCCTAAAAACAATTATCACACGATGTAAAATAAAGTCTCCTTTCTGTATTAATTACACGCTCCGATGCCCTCCACTCTCCTCTGAACACTGCACCGTATTTCTTTGAGAAATCTGACAGTTTAATGCGGCCTTGCTTCTCAGGGATGTACAACATGACTTAAAACCTTTTATCAAATCAATAAGATGTACTATCATTTCTGTAGAGATCTGATACACCCAGTAACTCTACGTTGATTAAATGTCAAGTTTTAGATGCGGTGTGTTTGGGTGGAAGTTTTTTTTTTCTTTACTTGCTTTCTTTGTGTCTGGAAACCTTCTTTGTGTTGTATGTTACTTCAAACGTCACTTTTCTTGAGGTTGTTGTTTATTTCCGTTATCAGGAAGCCTGACAAGTATTTTCATGTTCATTTCATACATATTTCATAGTTTCCTAAAGCCCAACGTGATCCCTTCAAGTCATTTTTAAAAATCTATTCAACTAACAGTCCAAATGCTACTATAAGAAAGTGTATTCGTTTTTTTTTTATAACAAAGAAAAGCACGGATATCCTCACATTGGAACAGGGGAGTGTTTGGCATTTAGGCATAAAAAATGACTTAAGGATTCATCTATTATCAATTTATGATCTATAATCAATTTGTTTTATCTTCTCATGATTGCTAAGCACTGTGTTTGTTTTTGTTTTTAGGCATGCTACATAAATTTATGTATGCTTGATGGCATGGCAATATAGCATGTTGGACTGAATTGAACTGAAAAACACAAGTTAAGTTGTGAGATTTTGTGACCAGTTGTATTAATAATTTGTTGAAACAATTAATAATGTATGCCGAATTAAAAAGTACATCATAAAGGTTCAGAAAAGGTCATATTAAAGTTATTTCTACAAGTATGTATATTTGCAGGAGAGGACAATATTATAAAAGGTGCGAGATTTCAAAGGAGTTTCGCATCTTGCTGTCTCGCGCAGGGGAACGTCAGGTGAGTTCACTGTTCATTCACACCGGCAACCAGACTGCGTTCAATAACTTACTGGATGGGAGGTTTAGCAGCGGCTGTATTATTGCTGTAGGATGTGAGGTGTGACTAAAGCATCACGAAGCTAATTGTTAAGCAAACATGAAAAAAGGTAAACAAGCTGAGTCATAACGGGGAAAACAGCACGAGGGTTATTCATTCATAAAATAATGTGGGGCGCTAACGTTGGTTATATTACGCACCATGCAAGCGTTGCATTGCTAGCTTAAGGACCAAACTGGGGCACTGACAGACCGTTAATATTTACCTTGTCGATTCTCGCTCAGCTGTTTCTCAAATTCCTCGAAATCCGACATTATACCGGGAATCTTACTGAGTAATAAATACAGCAGGTGTGAGTTGTCTGAAGGGAGCGATGAGCCAACCAGCCGGCTGTGTCAGTGCAGCAAAAACCACTGAAGTCTCCCCGGTGCAAAGCCCGACAAAATACACACACAACGTCCGGTCAACACCGTCAGAATAAAACTATTTAACATGTCGTTTCTTTCAATTACACAATGAATCACTTAAAATAAACAACATAATAAAAGGGAGGAACCTGATATTGTTTAAATAATACAAAGACTAATAAAACTTGACCACAATCATTAAGCACTTATGCATCTGAAAAATAATATGACAACAAAAACATGCAAATAGGGCTTTAATAATTCATTTGTGAAAAGTTTTCTTGATTAATTGATTGTTTAAATAAATAGTGAAATAAATGGCATTTAACATCTCCTTGAGGCCACAAACTTGTTTGCTTGTTTTGTCAACATAACCTTAATACATTCAATTTAATGTCATGCACTGTATGTCAAAGAAAAGCAGCAACATTGTCATGTCTGAGAAGCTAAAGTCAGAAAATGTTTTGAAATTTTGCTTGAAAAATGACTGAAATTATGAATCAATTATTATTATTATTATTAATAATAATAATATACATTTTTAGTTGCAGTTTTCTGTCAATTGCAATTTGATTAACCCACTAATCGCTGTAGCTCCACAAACAAATCCTAAAAATGTAAGGCAATACTGGGACGTGCACACCAATTAATAATATGGTATCAAACAATTAATACATAAAAAATAGTGCAGCAAGATGAACGATGCTTTAAAAAAGAGCATAAAAATAATACTAATGTAATTATGTTTTTGTAAAAACAAATAATTGATATTTGAGACATCTGGGTTTTAAATAATGAGCATGTTGAAGAATTTTCAGAATAAACAAAGTAAACTACCACACTATGTTTTCAGCATTCTGATTATATTGGCAAAATATATTATGCACAAATGTCAATTTCTAAAGACGTCCCCCATATTAAATGCTTTTCTAATTTATTGTATTACTATATAATAAATCACTGAAGAGTTGCAAAATGAAAAAGGCCCTACATTTCTATGAACACCTACATGATCTAATCCCTGAATGACAATTTCGGTGTCCCTTCATTTCAATTATTCTTGTTTTATTTTAATTTCCCTACTTTTTTTAAAATTTATTTATTCAAACTGTCAAACTGTATACCTCGCTCAGTTAATTTTGTATGGATGACTTGATATGAATGTAATTACGCCTTTTTTTATGTCTGTTACAGAGGTTCAATAAAGGTTGAAAAAAGTTACCGAGTTGGAAAAAAACATGCTTTTATTGTGAGGACACCAACATCCGGTCACGCTATCTTATTTTTTTTAACTTGATTGACAGAATTTTCGAGCCTTTCATTTCTTCTCACACACACACACACACACACACACACACACACACACACACACACACACACCTCTATACCAACAGGATTGTGTTGCAGCAGCAATTCATAAATTCATTATAAATTTGGGTGTTATGTTCTTCCTTTCTCAAACTATTGATTTACTACACCAGCTTAGACTTTATCAATGTATGCTGCTAGAAACCATCTGCTGCTGCACAATCAAGAGCACTCAACTATGTAAACAGGAAGTCACTGTAGCATAACAAGCTAGTAAAACTTCCAAGAATTTGTTTTGGAGGTGCAATAGATAACCTTATATGTTTTGTAAATGTATAATTGTTTTATTAATGTCTGCATACTTGGTGAAATGTGTGATTCAATAACTCTACACTAATTGTATTTGTGTAAGTGAGAAATGTCTTATCATGCTAAGCTAATTAATGTTCTTTACTCATTTAGTAAAATGTGATTGGCATAAAGTTTCATAATTTAATGTTTGTGTTGTTATCTTTGAGAAATGTATTTATATCATTATAAAACCACATTTATCAAGTTTGAGGTCGGATATATTTACTTGGTACTTTGCAGATTAAGATTAAACAAATAAAATATATTACATTGCGGTAGATGAGACTACTCAGCTCTGTGTGAGAAGTTAAATTTAGCTACAATATTAAAAAGCTGCTTACATATTAATGTATTAGTGATAACAATCCTGCACTATACACTGCTCAAAAAAATAAAGGGAACACTAAAATAACACATCCTAGATCTGAATGAATGAAATAATCTCATTAAATACTCCTTTCTTTACATAGTTGAATGTGCTGACAACAAAATCACACAGAAGTTATCAATGGAAATCAAATTTATCAACCCATGGAGGTCTGGATTTGGAGTCACACTCAAAATCAAAGTGGAAAACCACACTACAGGCCGATCCAACTGTGATGTAATGTCCTTAAAACAAGTCAAAATGAGGCTCAGTAGTGTGTGTGGCCTCCACGTGCCTGTATGACCTCCCTACAACACCTGGGCTCCTGATGAGGTGGCGGATGGTCTCCTGAGGGATCTCCTCCCAGACCTGGACTAAAGCATCTTAAAGCCAACTCTTGGACAGTCTGTGGTGCAACGTGGCGTTGGTGGATGGAGCGAGACATGATGTCCCAGATGTGCTCAACTGGATTCAGGTCTGGGGAACGGGCGGGCCAGTCCATAGCATGAATGTCTTCCTCTTGCAGGAACTGCTGACACACTCCAGCCACATGAGGTCTAGCATTGTCTCGCATTAGGAGGAACCCAGGGCCAACCGCACCAGCATATGGTCTCACAAGGGGTCTGAGGATCTCATCTCAGTACCTAATGGCAGTCAGGCTACCTCTGGTGAGCACATGTAGGGCTGTGCGGCCCCCCAAAGAAATGCCACCCCACACCATTACTGACCCACCGCCAAACCGGTCATGCTGGAGGTTGCAGGCAGCAGAACGTTCTCCACGGCGTCTCCAGACTCTGTCACGTCTGTCACATGTGCTCAGT
This sequence comes from Micropterus dolomieu, assembly GCF_021292245.1. NCBI lineage: Eukaryota > Metazoa > Chordata > Actinopteri > Centrarchiformes > Centrarchidae > Micropterus > Micropterus dolomieu. The sequence goes on from NC_060151.1 coordinate 27,069,690, forward strand.
GTGAACCTGCTTTCATCTGTGAAGAGCACAAACTTGCCAATCTTGGTGTTCTCTGGCAAACGCCAAACGTCCTGCACGGTGTTGGGCTGTAAGCACAACCCCCACCTGTGGACGTCGGGCCCTCGTACCACCAGTCTGTTTCTGACCGTTTGAGCAGACACATGCACATTTGTGGCCTGCTGGAGGTCATTTTGCAGGGCTCTGGTAGTGCTCCTCCTGCTCCTCCTTGCACAAAGGCTTAGGTAGCGGTCCTGCTGCTGGGTTGTTGCCCTCCTACAGCCTCCTCCACGTCTCCTGATGTACTGGCCTGTCTCCTGGTAGCTCCTCTGTGCTCTGGACACTACGCTGACAGACACAGCAAACTTTCTTGCCACAGCTCGCATTGATGTGCCGTCCTGGATGAGCTGCAGTACCTGAGCCACTTGTGTGGGTTGTAGACTCCGTCTCATGCTACCACTAGAGTGAAAGCACCGCCAGCATTCAAAAGTGACCAAAACATCAGCCATGAAGCATAGGAACTGAGAAGTGGTCTGTGGTCACCACCTGCAGAACCACTCCTTTATTGGGGGTGTCTTGCTAATTGCCTGTAATTTCCACCTGTCGTCTATTCCATTTGCACAACAGCATTTGAAATTGATTGTCAATCAGTGTTGCTTCCTAAGTGGACAGTTTGATTTCACAGGAGTGTGATTGACTTGGAGTTACATTGTGTTGTTTAAGTGTTCCCTTCATTTTTCTGAACAGTGTATATATACTGTCTGATCAGCATCTTGATATGCCACACCAGTGAGGTGGTAGGATTATCTCAAAGCAGAAGTGCTCACTGACACAGATTTTGAAAGATTTGTGAACAATATCTGAGAGAAATTGGCCTTTTATGTACATAGAGAAAGTCTTAGATCTTTGAGTTCAGCTTATGATGAATGGGGGCCTAAACAAAAGTGTTGCATTTATAATTTTGTTCAGTATATGTAATATTTAGCACTCTGAAAAGAGCCATTCGGCATAATGAGTAATCTAACTTTTGATACTTTATGTAGATTTTGATAATAGTATTTTAGCACTTTACTGTACAGAGCATTTTTAAATTGTGGTATTACTAATATTACTTAGGATCCAAGTGCTTCTTCCACCACCTGCTTAAAACTAATATATGATGAACAGAAGGAATAAAACAGTTGAAGTTGAAATAACAGATTCTTAGTAAACAAAAGTTTCCTGACTATTAGTAATTACACACAGTCTGCCTGTGGCATGCAAAAACTCTGCCGCATAAATAAACTTGGTGCACCTCTACACATGCAGGTTACGTATACAGTTAGACCTCTGGCAAAATTAAAGTGTTTATAAGCATATGAATCAGGGCACAGAAACAGAAATGGGAGAGGTAATCAAGTTTTGGAGATAACTGAGGATGATTAATGATAAAGCCAGACTAAAGCCATGTTTTTTCAATTTTGTCAAATTGGAACGATTAAATGTACATTGAATTAGCTATTAGCAGTTCTTGTTTGCACTGTACTCTTTAATATATAGATCACTGGTGTACTTTGATACTGAAGAAGTCTGGAAAACGTGATGATTCTCAGGCAAGTTCTGAAGTTTTTTCTATGATTTCTAAGCAGATTCATTTATTTGCAATAGAAATCAGAGATAGTAAAGTCCTAGGGAAGTTTAAGTCACACTGATAGCTGATGTTATGACTCTGAGAAGGAGTGTGAAATTTTGACTTAAATTCACCTTGCTTTACCTTCAACTCTACCGCGCCAGTGTGGGGGAGGCGTTTGGCTTTGTCCTGCTAAAGAAATAGTGTTTTGTAGCATCAATTAATTGCTCTTTTGTTACACTATGTTTGGGAAAAATTCACAATAAACCAGAAAGCCATCACACAGACATGACTGCAATGGTCAACGATATGAACAATATGTAAAATAACCCATCACATAGGTAAGTCATGTATAGAAATGTTCACTTTAATTTATTGATTTTAGTCACACACATGTTAACCTCAACACAACTACGCCTGCTCAACATATAGATCCCTGCATGATGCATGACTCTTGGTAAAGCTTCTGTTCTTGAATCTGTTTCCACTATATGACTGTATGTGTTTATGTATATTTATGTGCAGTATAAGTTTTCTTTGCAATGTATTGTACGTCACAGATGTTGCCTAAAAGAAGTTCTACCCCAGCCAATGGAAACACGGCCATCTGCCCTCCCTGCCTGTCATTCTAAACATAACATGTTGACAACATGCATGGAAAATAACTGACTCAGCTGTGCTGCTATTAAAAGAGCTCAAATCCTGAAGTATTGCTCTGGCAGGCCGGTCGGCTGTCATGTCGGAGGAGCTCTGTGAATGAACTGCTGAGGCGTGCAGCTCCTCAGGAGAGGAATAAAGTCCAGAACACCTGCAGAGGCCCGAGAAGCAGTAAGTGTTGGCTGCTAATTCCTTCATTGCAGTAAAGAGGTCAGTCAGAAATTACCAGCTTTCTTTGATTTAATCACTTGTGCAAGGTGCAGTGACACTTTAATTTTATCTATTATGTTTAATTGTATTCCAGTCAGCTGCTGGACAATAAAACAAGCTTTGTTTCTGTATGTAATATTACATTTTTGATTGTGTTTATGCAACTCTTGACTTGGAATAATGTGCTAGTACTCTGCGACACTGAGCCTTTGTGAGAGATACAGTATCTATTTCTAGGGCAGTTTATATTTAGAGGCCCCTTCTTCAGAAAAACAGCTGGTGCTTGGCTTGGTGAACCTAAACTGAAAGGTTATCTTCAGACTCCCAGTTGGACACAACTAGAACATGCGACTGACGGATGACAAAAAACTGGCCTTGTCAAGTGGTTTCTAAGAGATCACACTTTGTTTAAAGGAAAGATTACAAGCTGATTTTCAAAGCTGCTCTGTAACCCAAACACCAGACAACAGGCCTCTGGGCACAGACATGTAAAAGGCCCCCCAGCACTCCTACATGGGAGCAAGAGCACAAACGTTTTTTGTTAGTGACTTTTTTTCTTTGTGGTTGTATTACATCTTTTTTGTGGTCGTTTTGTTTGTTTTTATGGTTGTTTTGCATCTCTTTTCAGTGGCTTGGGGCCTCTTTGTAGTCAATGTGTCACTTAGAGGTTTTTCCATCTTTTTGTGGTCGTTTTGTTTGTCTTTGTGGTTGTTTTGTGTCCCTTTTCAGTCATTTTGTGTCCCCTTGATGTCGATGTTGAATCTCTCTTTGTAGTCATTATGTGTCTCTTTACGGCTGTTTTACATCTTTTTGTGGTCATTTTGTGTGTCTTTGTGGTTGTTTGACATCTATCAGTCACTCGGGGCCTCCTTGTAGTCACTGTCTCTCTTTGTGGTTGTTTTATATCTTTTGTGGTTGTTTTTTTGTCTTTGTGGTTGTTTTGTGTCCCCTTCATGTTGTTGCATCTCTCTTTTCAGTCATTTTGTTTGTCTTTGTGGTTGTTGTATACCTATTTTTAGTCATTTTGGGCCTCTTTGTGGTTGTTTTGCACCTCTTTTTTGTAATTTTGGGCCTCTTTGTGGTCGTTTTGTGTGTCTTTGTGGTCGTTGATTGATTTTCCAACAAGAAATGTTAACAGGCACTTCACACAGAGGCCTATTGACCCTCTACCTCTTGGGCCCCAGTAGTATCCATGTCTTAGATATAATCACATTCACAATCTATGAAATTGAAACTAAGATCTAAAAGGTTGGACGTATGTTTAGAAAGTTTAAACTATGTTTTAAAAGTTAAAAAGCATAATTTGAAAGTTTAACATTAAGGTTTTATTGCTGCTGCACACAACGTTTGCAAAAGTTTTACTTCAGAGTTTCTGAACATGCCTTCACTTCATGCTGGATGTTACGACACTGTTTTACTTCATGAATCACTGACTGTATATTTTATATACATATAAATTATTGAAATATCCAAGTATGTGTATATCCAGTAAAATCCCATATATCTTTTATTAAAAATGTGGTATTAATCATTTCGTTTTGATGACTAATGGACAAACATGGTTAAAAAATGTCTTCTCTGTTTTTATTTCAGAGTTGTAAGAGTAGTTAGATTAAAAAATGGTTGTAGAGGGTGAGATGGATTCCAATGTTACGGAGCCGGAGAGCTTTTGGGTATGAAACGCTCCTTTTTCACGTAAATCATGTTCACTAGACCTTAAATGGTCTTTTGATATTCCATCCCATCTCATCTGCATCATCAGAGAAATCATTTTGCATCTAAAAAGTATGTTTAAATCTTTGAACATGCTTTAACAAGAAAACTTGTTAGATAACCACAACCTCCATGACCATCAACACTGGTGGTTTATAACTTGTTTTGTTGATCCTTTTTTTAAGGAATAGGATTAGGGAAATATGATTATTTGCTTTCTTCCCAAGATTTAGATGAGAATATTGACACCATTCTCACTTTTGTACGGTAAATCGGCAGCTACAGCCGGCAGCCAGTTAGCGTAGCTTAGCACAAAGACTGGAAACAGGGGGAAACAGCTAGCCTGGCTCTGTCAAAAGATGACAAAATCCACCTACCAACAAGGAGATATAACGTTAATGAGCTTTAGAGGTTTATTACCTTCAGACACAGCCAGGCTAGCTGTTTCCCCCTGTTTCCAGTCTTTATGCTAAGCTAAGTTAACCGGCTGCTGACTGAAGCCTTCTACAGATACGGTAGTGGAATCAATCTTCTGATCTAACTTTCCAAAAAAAAAAAAAAAGCAAATGAACCTATTTCCCAGAATGTCAGACTATTCCTTTAATGCAAGCAGAAAGATTAAGTTTTTATTTCAATTCTGCATATTTAATATAAATAGAAAACATTTTTCAGGATATCCTCCAGGAGATGGACTCAGTATGGACCACCACTGTTCTCCTGGTGCCATTGGTAGTCGTGCTGACAGCTGGATTTTTCTACCTTTATGGTGTGGTTATCAGCCTGTTGTCCAAAACATCTGTACGCAATAAGGTGGTGGTTATAACCGACGCTTTGTCTGGTCTTGGAAAAGGTAACATAAGGTGTTACGGTCATCCATTTGATTTTGCAGTTATTTTATGTCTTGTTTACAGCTTTTGTTTTTTGTTTTATGGATTTTCTCAATGAAGAATGTGCAGGTGTGTTTCACAAAGGAGGCGCGAGGCTGATCCTCTGCGGGAAAAGCTGGGAGAAACTTGAGGAACTTGCGGATGATTTGGCAAACGCCTCGGACCCGACTGTTGTAAGTATATCAGCACTGAAACAGGAAAAGTCAATGGTGGCTGACAGATTCATTTGTGCCTTACTTGATAGATGGCAAGGCCAGGTATGGTTGTAATATGGGGAGAGTTGTAACCACACCAATTCCACCAATAAGAGATAAGACAGGAGTGAGGTAATCATTTACCTACTTCCTCCCCGATCAGGCACGGTGGTTATCAAGTCTGGAAACAGGTACATTCAGAATATATAGAGAAAAAAATTATTTTGGAGGTAAGAAAGTAAATTTTCTGACCAAGACTATATTTTGTTTAGTATCTACACAGTTGCAGATACAATTGTTTGATAAATATTAGATTGTAATGTAGTTTTTTAGGTAACAGGTGATGCATTTTTTCCTTTCTAATTTCAAACCACTAAGCTAATGCAGCGAGCTAAACAATGGCTGACAGGGTGGTACCGGCCCTCTTCAAGCACTGACTGATCAAGAATATACACACATTGGCACACACAGACACACACCTCTTAGACATAAGTTAGACCTAAGGATGTACAGAAATGATATTTAATTAGGTACATTTTAGTAGTATTTATTAAGTATACTGTTAAGTAAGTTTATTCTATAGATAAATTTACACACTAATACTGTACTTGGTATAAAAGTTTGAGAACTCTGGCTACAAAATTCAGCGAGTTATAGTTGCTGAAGCAAATATTGTTACAACCATACCTGGTCTCCCCTAATTATATATCACATTATTAGATTGTTAATACTGATGCATCAATGTTGCAAAGGCAAGCATTTTACTGTTGTAGCTGCTCAAGGTGGAGCTGGTTTTAACTACTTTATAGATGGTTAGCTATTAGGTAAATGGTTCCCAACCCAGAGGTCGGGCCCATCCAACAAGTTACAAGTCCAGTCCATTTTTATTTATATAGTCCAAAGGTGACTCCCTTTCAAGGAAGAACTAAAAACTCTTTAATAGGGGAAAACAATGGAAGAAACATCAGAGGAACCATCCCTTTCAGGACAGACTTAAAATCACAGTATGGACAATCAGATTTGATGGGTCATGAGATGATTAATGGGAGAGGAAAGAAGACTTTCTGACACAAATTTATATTAAAATGTTGGACTTTTCTCAAATCTTTGATATTTTGTTGAAATTTAAGTTATTTAAATGAAACCATGTGAGATGCTTAAAGGCTAAATGTCTCTGCTGGAACTAAACAAATCTAAAATATTTGAAACCACTAGTTAAGTCTTTTACCATGCATTGTATAGTCCCCTCCAAAAGTATTGGAACGGTAAGGCAAATTACTTTTTGTTGTTCACTGAAGACATTTGGGTTTAAGATCAAAAGATGAGTATGAGACAAGAGTTCAGAATTTCAGCTTTTATTTCCTGGTATTCACATCTAGATGTGTTAAACAACTCAGGACACACCACCGTCTGTATTAGACCACAGCATTCTTAGGTGAGCAAAAGTAATGGAACAAATAATCTTAAAGTAAATAACATTTAATATTTGGGAGCATAACCCTTGCTTGTAATAACCTCCTCAAGCCTGCGACCCATCGACATCACCAAACTGTTGCATTCTTCATTTGTGATGCTATTGCAGGCTTTTACCGCAGCTTCTTTCAGTTCTTGTTTGTTTCGGGGTGTTTCTCCCTTCAGTCTCCTCTTAAGGAGGTGAAATGCATTTTCTATTGGGTTAAGGTCAGCTGATTGACTTGGCCAGTCTAAAACCTTTTTCCCCCTGATGAAGTCCTTTGTTTTGTTGGCAGTGTGCTTTGGGTCATTGTCCTGCTGCTTCCTCCTGATAAGTTTCAATGCATTTCTCTGTAAATTAGCAGACAAAATGTTTCTGTCCACTTCTGAATTCATTCTGCTGCGACCATCATCAGTTACATCATCAATAAATATTAATGAGCCTGATCCAGAAGCAGCCATGCAGGCCCAAGCCATGACATCACCTCCACCGTGCTTCACAGATGAGCTTGTATGCTTCGGATCATAAGCAGTTCCTTTCTTTCTACACACTTTGGCCTTTCCATCACTTTGGTAGAGATTAATCTTGGTCTCATCAGTCCATAAGATTGTGTTCCACAACTTTTGCGGCTCATCTCTGTACTTTGCATCTTGTGGTGTGGCCTCTATATTTCTGCTCTCTGAGTCTTCTTCCAACAGTGGATTGTGATACCTTCACCCTGCACTGTGGAGGTCGTTGCTGATGTCACTTACTGATGTTTTGGGGGTTTTCTTCACAGCTCTCACCATATTTCTGTCATCAACTACTGTTGTTTTCCTTGGCCGACCTGTTGGACGTCTGTTGCTCAGTACACCAGTAGTTTCTTTCTTTTTCAGGACGTTCCAAATTGTTGTGCTTGCTCTGCCCAGTGTTTGTCCAATGGCTCTGGTCGATTTCCCTTCTTATCTCAGCTTGACAATGGCTTGCTTTTCTTCCATAGACAGCTCTCTGGTCTTCATGTTGGTTTATCCTCTTTAACAGGAAATGCAGTCTTTATAGGTTTGATGAAAACTTAGACTAGTCATGCAGAGCTATTTAATGTTTGGAAAATCAACCTAAAAGGCAACACCTGGGCAACAAGAACCATCTGTCAGTCACACGTTCCAATAGTTTTGCTCACTTGAAAAAATGGGTGGGTTCAAACAAAGGGTGATATGTCCTGAGTTGTTTAACACATCTAGAAGTGAATACCACGAAATCAGAGCTGAAATTCTGAACTCTTGTCTCATCTTTTGATCTTAAACCCAAATGTCTTCAGTGAACAACAAAAACAAAGGAATTTGCCTTACCGAGTATGTTATAAGTTTATATTTGTTTAGTTTAATTTAAGGGATAAACCTATTCAGATGCAACATCTCACTTTCAAGTTGGTGTTCAGACACAAAAACATGTAAATTAACAGTCAAGTAAACTAAAAATAAATACATAAATAATAGTAATGATAATAAATTATATAATCTAAACGACACAAAACAATCAACATACACACAAAGACTATCACACAATCCCAAACCACACACACTACATCTCTGTTACAAGTGTCATCTACACAAATAAAATAAAATAAAATAAACAAAGTTAAAGTCATGAAAATAAGTCAGAGTGAGTTTGGCAAATCATTCCAGTCTGATGGTGCTCGAAACTTAAAAGTGTGTATCATATTTTAAATGTTAAACTTGATTATGACAAAGAAATGTAATGGAGAAAAAGAATAAAGTACCATAAAATGGATGTACTCAAGTACTTCCAAACTTTCCACCACCACTGACCTGCTTGTCATCACTGTTTCTCCTGCTCAGACGTTTCCCTCCAAGCTGGTGCTGCTGGATTTTGGAGATATGGACAGCATGCCTGAGGCGATCGAAGAGATCCTGGAGTGTTACGGCTGCCTGGATATTCTCATCCTCAACAGCAGCATGAAGGTTAAAGCACCCGCACAGAGCCTGTCTCTGGAGATGGACAAGCTACTAATGGACAACAACTACTTTGGACCGGCCACGCTGGCCAAAGGTAGACGATGAAAGTGTACTGAATTAAATTCCAGTCTGCGGAAATGTGATTAAGTGTTGTCACATTTCTTCTGTTGCTTGCTTGTTCTTGCTCTGCAGTTTGTTGAACATTTCTGTTTCAGGCTTGCTGCCCTCCATGATCTCCAGGAGAACCGGCCACCTGCTCCTCGTCAGCAGCATCCAAGGGAAGATAGCTGTGCCTTTTCGCAGTGCATGTGAGTTCGGGGGCTCATGAAGGGATATTTTTTAACTCTTCTTTCAGCTGCTCCTGCATAAAACATGTATTAACATCAGTCTATCAATCTCTAATTAAGTCTGAAATTTAAGTATATTTACTGCACATTAAACCCTTTAAGTAAACGAGACAAATGGCCTGGTAGCTGTTTACTGCTAAGACCACATTTTTAGCCACAGTAGGAGCATGTTCCTCTGGCTTTGGGGATCCCCTGACTTTTCTTCTAGCCCCACTATGAAGTTCAGATTTGGGGTTTGGAGTGAAATGTCTCAACAACTAGTGCATGGATTGTTATGAAATTTGGTACACAGGTCCCCCCTCAGGAGGAACTGTAATCAGTTTGGCTTTTCATCTAGCGCTGTCATCAGGTTAAAATGTGTCCAATATTTTGGTTTATGACCAAATACCTGCAAAATCCATCAGCCTCAGCAGAACTTTCTTTTTTTCTTATTTATATAGCACATTTAAAAACAACCCAGCTGACCAAAGTGCTTTCCAGGTTCAGAATACATAACAAATATACACAACAATAACAGTAATATATTTTATATATATAATAACAATGACATATCAACTCTGTTTGAAGGCCTATGAATAGAGATAGGTCTTTAGCAAGGATCTGAAAGCGTCAGCAGTTCGAGCAATTCTTATTTCAACAGGTAAAGTGTTCCAAAGATTAGGAGCAGCTACTGAAAAGGCTGTAAAAGTGTAAAAGTTCTGATAAATAAGAAGGTGACAACTCATTTAAAATTAAAATTTTAAAGACAGATCTTAAAATCAATCCTAAAGCGGATAGGAAGCCAGTAGAGCGAAGCTAAAACAGGGGTAATGTGCTCACGCCTTTTAGTTCCAGTTAGAAGTCGAGCTGCTGCATTCGGGACTAACCGATGCAGAGATTACTGATCCACTGCAACATAAAAAGAATTACAGTAGTCTAGTCAAGACAATATAAATGCATGGATTACTCTTTCAAAGTCTTTGCATGGCAGGTAGGGCTTGACTTTAGCCAACAGTCTCAGCTGAAACAGAACTAATCTGTTTTTCAAATTTAAAAGCACTGTCGAAGATCACACCTAGATTCTTGGTAAATGGACGACTATACGTTCCTAAAGTACCAAGAGCATCTACACAAGAACTTAAATCCCCAACAACCTCAGTCTTACTTTCAGAGACAGAGACAGTTAAGCAGGGACTGACTTTACAGGCATATAGATTTGTGCATCATTTGCAAAGCAATGAATGGATATATTGTGTTTATTGCTTTATGTAAGCATGTTAACATGCTAAACTAAGATAGTGAATATGCTAAACATACCTGCTTCACATCAGCATATTGTTATTGTGAGCATGTTAGCATTCCATTTATTTAGACACGAAACAGGAAATTTCAATGATACAAAACATTTTATACACTAAAGACAAATATATAGGATATTTATATAATAAAAACAATAACTGTAATGTACATGATAGGCAAAGAAAACAAAAACAAGCAAACAGCAAAACTCCCCATTGGCACATGCAGAGGTTGGTAGAGGCTAATAATGTTTTCAGTGCTGATCTTATGTGTTGAAAGTATTTATACCGATGCTTTGTAGATGCGTGTAGATAGCTGTAGACACCTATCAGGAGTGGAGGGTCATTAAGGTGTTTTCACTTTGCGTGTTTTTCCAGATGCAGCCTCTAAACACGCAGTTCAGGCTTTTTTTGACTGCCTGAGAGCTGAAGTGGAGGAGTACGGCATCTCCGTCAGCACCATCAACCACACCTTCATCAGTCACTCGGCGTCTGACAACACAGAGGCAGCGTCCTCCAGGTCCATCTGGTCACGTGAGTACAATCAGAGGAAACCAGGAAAAAGTTCAAGCAACTGCAGCTCGGACTGCCCTGATGATGTGGACTGTGTATTCATGGTCCCGAGAGGAGGATTCAGATTGATCATCGTGACCTATTTTCACATCACCAGCACTTCTTTGAAATGTTAACGGGCAGATTTTATTTCCATCCTGTGGATATTTTTGGCCCAGAGGATGAATTATTTGTGACCTTTTTCTAAACCACCACAAAGGCAAATTTTTCATGCTGTCAGTAGCGCCAGTGTTTTTCATTGTGTCTGGATTCTGACCCGATCACCAGGGGCCCCAGAAGCTGTAGGCTTACTGAGTGCAAATTTCCTTCTGGTCATTTAATTAACTGATTAATACAAACTGTAATGGAAAGGGCTGAATTCGACTCCTGATACCCAACCTTTAGGCTCAGTTATAACTATTATGTCGATTTCTTTGCATTTTATCTTTGTTTGTTGGATTGCAATACAAACATGGGACAAAGTATTGGAGATCTTTTTTACTTAAAAAAACAAGATGCTGCATCTTAAGGGGTGATCCACTAATAAATTGAAATTTTATTTATTAGGTAAGAGTAGTAATACAACAATGGAAAAAGTAGTCCTGCATTCATACCCATACCCATATTATTGGGTTTTACAGTATTAGAATAAGAAGCATTTTAATGTTGTCAAGGTAGAGTAAATTTGAACAACTTTATGTACTGTTGGGTACTTTAATCTATATAACTGCATATTTTATAATCTGATCACATGTTTTATGATCTACAAAGTCACTGCAGCTGTTAAACAAATGTAGTGGAGTAAAAAGAACAATATTTGCCACCGAAATGCAGTTAAGTATAAAATAAAGTACCTCAAACTCGCACTTGTACTTAAGCAAATGTTTTGGTTAAGGTCAAGAGTAGTTAGGCTGAGTTTTTAGAACTTAAAGAAGTAAAAAACATATTATTTGCCATATTTACTCTCTATATTCTCGCCTCTCTCTCTCTCTTGCTCTTTGCAGTGCTGTACACTAGGAAACCCTTTGGCGTTTCTCCAGATGAGGCAGCTGCTGAGATCGTGAAGACTTTAAACAGCAAGAGGAAAGAGGTGGTGATTGCTCCCTCGCTCCCCAAGGTGGCCATCTACACCAGATCCTTCTTCCCTAATGTGTTCTTTTCTGTGATGGCTGCAGGAGTGAACAACACTGCAGCAGCCTCTGATAAAGTGTAGCGCTGCAGCCGTCGACGTAATAACTGGAGGATATTTATGACGTGGTGAAGGTGAAACAGATCAGTGTAAATGTTGCAGGCAATCTAAAACTAATACTGATAATCTGTTGTTTGGGTCGATCAATGTGAACCCACAGATTGTATTTAAACCATTTGAGTGTTGATCTTAAATGTATTGACAGGAATATGGTGTTAAAATGTGTACAGAGCATTTCGCCTACGAAGAACATGCTGTTGTGTTAACATCCAAAGGACAACTCATATGTATATTTATGTTTATTTTTCATTGTTTATCCATCAGAAAGAATCATTTTTGTTTATTTTACAGGTTAACATACATAAAATTATCCCCAGATTGCACAATTTACTTAAAAACAGTCAATAATGTCAAGAAAGGTTTGTTTCCGTTCTTGTATTTGTGGAGTTGATAACATGTAGACTACAAATAAAAGTATCTATGTCTAAGCTCTAGTCATGTAAAGTTTTTAAAAAATATATGTTTTATCATTTGTTTTTATTACATATTTTTTATGTTTGGTTAAAATAACAGTTTATTGCTGGCACCAGGACACATGTGCTGAAATTTGCCATAGTATTAGTATTAGCATAGTGTGTATATAATAATATTTTAAAGCAAAGTAAATATTCATGTATTATTTAAATTTTAAATGTATGCTTGCCTGTAGACTCTGGGCGAGCCGGCACGGTGGTCCTGGAGACCGCTGTGGCCTCACAGAAAGAAGGTCGTGGGTTCAAACCCTGGTTGCTCCGGCCTTTCTGTGTGGAGTTTGCATGTTCTCCCCGTGTCTGCGTGGGTCCCCCCCCCTGTGCCCCGACTTCCTCCCACCGTCCAAAGACATACGGACTGGGTTGATTGGTGACTCTAAATTGTCCTTAGGTGTGAGTGTGACTGGTTTCTATGTGATAAGCAGTTGACGGTGGATGGATGGATGGACTCTTTGCAGTTAACTGGAATACATTTTTAGAGGGATAATGACTGAATATTTTCTCTATAATTAATATCAAATTACACATGAACATTTCCTTCACAGTGACTTATAATTAATTGTAATTTAAACCCAAGTATACCTGTACTGTAGAGGTCATTAAAGGTCATAAAACAGTTAATTATTCTCCTGTGTGCATGTGGCGCCTCTTAGTGGACGGTCTTTACAATTACTACTACACACTGCTCAGTATTGCGTGGACTTTGCATGTATAAATAGGCTTTAAAATGTTTTCCAGAGTCACCGCGTTAACTCTCCGAGTGAATGGTTATCCGGCCGCCTTCAGTGCGCTGAGCTCCGGCTTCAGTTTAATGGTGAAACATGATCGACAGAACCAGCGCTTCACCGTTAATCCTGGCAGCGGTGCTGGTAAGCAGAGAGAACCGGGACTGACGCTCCGGTGCCGGGGAAGATTCTGTATGCGAGCCCGGGGTCCACTCGCGGCCTGCTGGATGTCGCTAGAGAATGCGGAGCAGAACTCCATTTATAAATCTAGTAATTTAATGTTCCTTTACCCGAGGGCAAATTTTGCATATGATATGAATGACTTTCGTTCGCCAATCGTTATACGATTTGTATTTAGCCTCCCAACAGTTCTGCAATCATATTATCAGCAAAAATAAAACATTTTAGTAAATTTTTTGGCTATTGGGCCGCCGTAACCAGACAAGTGGTTGTTACCTAAATATGGGTATTTTTGGAGGGAGTTTGGTGTTCATAATCTCAAATAAATGGATAATCTAGGGCTGGTAAAAGGCTTTTTTTGGGCCTCATACAGATTAATTAAAGCTGGGGTTGGTTACACTAGCAGGAGACAGCTAGATTCTTAAAGTATGTAGAACTGAAAAAATCCCAACCCTCCTTTCAGTCCTCCCTCCAAAGCCACTCCCCCCAAAATTACCTTTTCATGCACAGTGAGTGTAGGTAGGCAGGTAGGTTGGCCCCCGCTGTGGTTATTAGTCCTGCAACAGCCACATATACCAGATTTTATTTATTTATGTGTCAGAGAACTTGATTTATTGATTGCTGTCGGGATGTTAAGAGAATTTCTACAAATATAACACAAATACCCTAGTTTTTATTCAATAAATTGAATAACTCAAAGTAAACAGTTAAATTTACATATTTAATTTGTTTATTTTGGGGTCCACTTGCTGTCGGTGATTCCCATAAGCAGCTGCATTATGCCTAATGCCTCCAGCTGGCTCTTCACATCTGTAAACTACCACTGTGTGTCATACTCTCCTTTGGGATGACAGTAATTTAAAATTTGATGCAAAGTCTTTCGTGTCCTTTGTCCACAGGGGCCCATGACTGTGCGGTGCTGCACTACAGATTCACCGGCGAGAAGGAGGTGGATCTAATGTCAACGTATGTACCGGACACATTTAGGGGCCAAGGTGTTGCTGCACTGCTGTCACAGGTAAGAGTTAAGCTTCTCAGGCATCAGTCTGTCATATAATAGATGTTTTTATGAATTTATTGTTCTTATTACAGGCTGCCATGGACTTTCTTGTTGAGGAAAACCTCAAGGCTCATGTCTCCTGTTGGTATATAAAGAAATACATTGAGGACCACCCACTACAGCATTATAAAGACCTTGTCATCACTTGACTGTAGCCTGTTGGTCCAGTGCAGCCCCATGATGCTACCTCAAATCAACTACAACCTCATGTGCAGTTCTACCAAATGGAGGACGTAAAGCTACTTGATCTGTGTAATCTGCAGCATCTAAAAGTCAAGTTTTTGAATAATGCTTTACTCTGGCTTTTATAGAAATGCCTGATCAAACCCGTTAAAGGTAGACGCAACATGATTCACATTATTTTTTAATTGCCATAAATTTAATGCCTGGTATATACAAGTAAAGTTACTTAAAATCTCCTGAAAAAATCCAGCGTTTGAAGATGAACTTGCTACATAATATTGATTTTATTTATA
This sequence comes from Micropterus dolomieu, assembly GCF_021292245.1. Lineage (NCBI taxonomy): Eukaryota > Metazoa > Chordata > Actinopteri > Centrarchiformes > Centrarchidae > Micropterus > Micropterus dolomieu. The sequence continues at coordinate 27,084,701 of NC_060151.1, forward strand.
TATTTTAATCCTACATTGATCCTTGTTTCTTTTTATATCAAGTTGTAAAATTTTGAGTCTGTAATCAGTCTATTTACTCTTAAAGTATTAATATTTATAAATTATTTAGTGCTGGAACAACATATTAAAATATATAATAATATGTGGTAAGGCATAATGTTTGGATATTGATGTCTGCACACTAAAAAAAACAAAGGTGAGAGCGAGTTGATTTGAGCCTGTGGGGAAGTTGAGCCACCACTTGTTTCTCGGCAACGATAGACAAAATTGGTCATTGTTTTTTTTGCCCTTCAATGTGATTTTTTTTTTTTAAATTCTCAACCAGAAACCATCATGCCATGCTTCTATAAATGTAAGATACACAAGGCTTTAACTCCTCTTGTGGATTTGGACTGAGTAGTGGAAGAGGTACGTCGGATGGGACATAACGATCAAAAGGATGACTTTAAGGTGATATATTGATATGAAAGAACTAGGAGACATATCAAAAATCTAGCTTCAATGTTTCACGATCTAAGTGCAATGAAATGCGAATTGATGTTTTGAGTAGGCACGACGAAATGACATCGATGTCCCTCACTCCCATGTGGCTCAAGTTATTCTCTCCCTTAAGCCAAGAGACAATTTTTTCTGGAAAGTCATATTTTAAAAACAGTTTATTTTAGATCCAAAGTGATTATTCCTGGGGATGCACCACATCCTAAAATATAAGTACATATTTTAGTTGGAGACATTACTGTCATGTCTCTGGCTCAACTCACCCCGCTTTCCCCAATAAAGTTAGTGACTGTAATATTCAGCCAGGGTAAAACCTTTTCTTGATCTGTTGACAATTAAATTAAAATATTTTCTTCACTTTACCGTGTGAATGTTCAAAGAAGAATCCTCCAGGATTTTCTAAAGTAGCTACCTGTCATTTGTTTCTACAGGAATGGGGTGGCGATTGTGCAGTACATAAGATATGTGCCTTTGAGTTTGATTCGCAGTGCAGCACATCCACCAATGAAACTTTGTAACCACTGATAAGGAGTGTGTCATTAGGCCGTCATGTGTCCTGGCCTCCATAGAGGACAGAGCCGGTAAATGATGGCCTTGTCCATGTCTGCGTGGGCCTGGTATGTAAATGTGAGGTGTCTGGGGAGTCATTAAGTGCTGCAGCCTCTCAAAGGGCTTCATTATAACTGAAGTAAGTGCTGATAGTCACACCTGTAGTTTTTCAGGGCATTACAGAGTGATTCTCTAAGTCCTCTACAGACTTGGGGTTAAGTTGGAAATCTAACCCTGGCGGAGAACATTTGATAACTGGCAGAGACGTCATGAGCCTAAAGGTGCTGATGCAATTAAGACTTAAGTGTTGTTATTTCTTTTAAACCTCTTTAATGGGCTTCTAACAGCATGTTGTGTAAGTACATCTTTAAAAAGTGGTTCCTCAAATGTGAAAGTATGAAAAGCTGTGTGATGTACACAAAAAGCCTATTTCTCTCAAATATTGTTCACAAATCTGTCAAAAAAATCTGTGTTAGTGAGCACTTCTGCTTTGAGATAATCTATCCACTTCACAGGTGTGGCATATCAAGATGCTGATCAGACAGCATGGGTATTACACAGGCGTGCCTTAGGCTGGCCACAATAAAAGGACACTCGAAAATGTGCAGTTTCACTGTATTGGGGGAGTCTGGAAACCAGTCAGTATCTCGTGTGACCAACATTTGCCTCACGCGGTTCAACACATCTCCTTCCCATAGAGTTGATCAGGTTGTTGATTGTGGTCCACTCCTCTTCAATGGCTGTGCGAAGTTGCAGTCAGGTCGAAACCCCGATGAGGACGATGAGCATGCAGATGAGCTTCCCTGAGACGGTTCCAGACAGCTTGTGCAGAAATTCTTTGGTTATGCAAACCGATTGCTGCAGCAGCTGTCCGGGTGGCTGGTCTCAGACGATCTTGGAGGTGAAGATGCTGGATGTGGAGGTCCTGGGCTGGTGTGGTTACACGTGGTCTGCTGTTGTGAGGCCGGTTGGATGTACTGCCAAACTCTCTGAAACACCATTGGAGATGGCTTATGGTATAGAAATGAACATTCAATTCATGGGCAACAGCTCTGGTGGACATTCCTGCAGTCAGCATGCCAACTGCACGTTCCCTCAAAACTTGCAACATCTGTGGCATTGTGCTGCGTGATGGAACTGCACATTTTCGAGTGTCCTTTTATTGTGGCCAGCCTAAGGCACGCCTGTGCAATACCCATGCTGTCTGATCAGCATCTTGAGATACCACACCTGTGAGGTGGATGGATTATCTCAGCAAAGGAGAAGTGCTCACTAACACAGATTTTGACAGATTTGTGAACAATATTTGAGAGAAATAGGCCTTTTGTGTACGTAGAGAAAGTCTTAGATCTTTGAGTTCAGCTCATGATGAATGGGGGCAAAAACAAAAGTGTTGCGTTTATAATTTTGTTCAGTGTAGTAATAAACACAAAGTATAGCTGTGGCTGATGGGAATGTCATTAGTTTTGCAGGTATTTGGTCAGACATTTTGCTTTTGACCTGATTATGGCAATAGAGGAAAAATTACGTGTTGAAAGTTGTTATAATTCATCCTGAGGGGAATATCAATGTCTGTACAATACTTCACAACAATCCATCTTATAGTTCTGATATTTCATTCGTGACTGAAGTGGTGGACCGACCCACCAGCAGACTCATCTGTAGAGCCACGCTGCTAAAAATGCATGTATGATAGATTAAGTTGGAACCAGGAGGCAGCTCTGTAAGATCTAATAGATAATTTGAACCAGCAGTTTGGGTTGTAACTTAAATGTTCTATTATATTATTATATTAATAGAAATATAATAACATGATTAAACAGTCAAAGACCTTACGTGTAGTTGCTCTCTAAGCTTGTGCCAAGATAATGTGCCAACACCCGTTTCATAAGAAACTGTAATTTTCCTTTAGCTGCGACCTCCCCGTGTGCCTACAATCTAAGATGAAATGTTAGGCGAGCACAGTATATCTTGGATTCTCGCCACCTAATGAGATTACTTCCTGCCACCACAGCAGCAGAAATAACTCCCGGGTTCAACCACAACACAGCATCAGGTCGTCTGCAGGGGAGAGAGTTTAATGGTGCCATCAGGAAGAACAAATGATAAGAAATCAGTGACTACTGGAGGAGAAGTGACTGCTCTGAGCCAAACAATAATCAAGGTTTTAATTGAATTTGAATTCATTTCAAAACATAATCATACTTTATTTTACATCTTCAACGACATGAATTATCAAACGATACAGAGATGATTTCTGCGTTGTGAGTGAAATACAAAAATACCCCGGCCAGCTGATCACTTTTTTCCCAATAGATGTCAGCCTTGCTTCTTTACATTTCCCTTCACTCCTATTTTGGTCTGTTACTGTCAATGTTTGATTTATAACTCAAATTAGAAAATGTTCTACATCCATTACACCAATAAGAACCCATCAAAAAGCATCAGCCCCAGACAAATTAGAAGTGACAAGACTACAAAGCCAATTCCTGTTTTGAAATAGAATACAAAGATTGTTTTTAAACAATCAGTGACCTAATTAAAATATGGGCAGTGCTGCTGGTGGATTTTCAAAGATCCAAAACATGCAGGCATTTTGTTACCATATCATTCAAGTGTGCACCATCAGAAGTGTGAAAAAAAGAAGCTTTTTAACACCTTTTCTCAAGCATATTTGCAGACGTCCTTGCATATGCACATGCTGTACATTTGCGTGCCAAGTAGAGATCGTCAACATAACAACAAGCGCCAGCTGATCATCTCAGCTCCACACTAGCTGTATGATGAACCGAGCATAGACACAGCTGAGAGAAACCAGCACTCCCAATCTGTTCCTCAATAACAGTCACGATTTTAAGTTTTGGCTGGAACATATAAGATAAACTTTTTGTTTACAAGCATAATCTCTACTCTCATGGCTTATAGTATACATGGACAGATTATGAGACAACGACCCCTCATACAAACAGAAGCATGACCCCCAGGTAGTCAGGTGTGTTTGTGGTTGCTTTGTGTTTTTATGTGGTGTGATGTGTCTTTATAGTCGTTTTATGTGTCTTTATGTGCATCTTTGTGGTCTCTTTGCATCTTTTATTTTGTATGTCTTTATGGTCATTTTTTGTGTATTTGTAGTTGTTTGTGTCTTTGTGGTCATTTAGTGACTTTGTAGCCATTTTATGTGTCTTTGTAGTTGTTTTGTGTCTTGTGATTGCTTTGAGTTTTTGTGATCGTTTTGTGTGTTTGTTGTAATTTTGTGCGTATTTTCAGTATTTCTGCATCTTTTATCGTTTTGTGTCTTTGTGGTCTTATTGAGTAGGTGACCGAGCTTCATCCCAGACAGTAAAAGTTTTTTTAAAAATTTGATGCTGCTTGAGATTTAAAAAATTCCTCAAAGAGTTGAAACAGACATAAAGCATCTGTGCGGCAGCAGCAGCCTGCACATCCTGCAGCTTGTCACAGATTAGTGTGAAGATGTTGAAATTGCGCCCCTCTTCCCTTCCTAATATCGCATGGAAAGATTTGATGAAATGCATGTTGTGTCAAAGCCGACCATGTTATCTTATTTCCGGAAAAAGAATCTGGCCTCTGGCATCCTAGACACACATTTGGTGTGTGGCGACAAAACAAACAAATATTCTCTGGTGTTAAAAATTTTAATCCAGGAACAAGAGTCAATCTGGGACCAGGAAATCAGCCCCAAAAACTGTTCCAGTGGGGCACAGGGACAAGGATAGTGACTCCATTTTAGCAATACTCCTCTCCTTGTTGTTCTGGTACATTGTCCATTTCAACCACGTATGTTGTTCCTGTGGATGGTTTGTGGCCGTTAACCGGCAGCTGTAGCTGTGCCTCTGCGTCAGAGGGCACAGCGGTCAGGTACATGTCCCACATCTGCTCAGGGAAGTCCAGCTCTATCATCTTCTGCTTAATCATCAGGCTCTTCTCGATGTTCCGCCGCTTGTATTTAAACTCTATGATGGTCTTTGTGTACCTGTTGAGCGCCGTCACCGCGGAGCCCATGCAGGTGCCAAAAGAGCCCCATGCTAAGCTGAGGAGAGGTTTGAAAACAGTGTTAGACTAAAGTCACACTGCTGCGTAACATGTTACTGCCATTTTATTTAAGTGTCCAAATTCTGAGTGTGTAAATTTATCCACTTCATTGTGCCCACAATAACACAGTTCAACTTGAAAATAACCAGCTAGGACGACACATTTTTCAGCCGATGTAAAAAGTGCTTACGCGTAAGACCAGCTGTAGTCCCACGTCTTGGGCCTCCAGTCTTCTGGGCCCATAGCCACAGCCAGCTGGAATATGGTGGTAAACATCATGTGGGCCACCATCCCACAAAGGCCTGCGAACAAGAGCATATCAGTGTGTTGTGCAGTAATATGTTCCTCTGAAAACCTAATTTAATCCACTTGCACAAATTACTTACTTTAATATTGTGTGGATGGAAGAAATTTTAATCTCTACAATGGTTTATAAAGAGCTAAATCAAATACAGTATAGTATGTTAATTAAACACTTAATCTGTTGTTTAACAAACTCTCATTCATTCAGCTTCCGCTTGAATTCATAACATGCCCATTTCTAAAATGATTCTGAAAGTGCCAATTTAAAGAGCAACTACAACCAGGCAAATAAACCTGCTTGCAGCAACCTGCCAAAATGGCACGTTTCTTACGCCGAGTTGAATCTTGGACTCTCAACTGCAAGTAAACAAAACCCCACATGTACCAACAGCACTGAGACTAATAAAAAAACATATTTCACATGACTTTTTGGGGCTGAATCCATAGGTGTCATTTACACTGGGGACGCTGAATGCACCACATTTTGAAATGGCTGATTTTATCCCCATCACTCTTTGAAAGCGTTTGTTAAAAATGTTCTAAAAAATAGCTTGCACCAAGAAATATTAACTAACAAATGAAAATGCTTTAAGAAAAGGTTTATTTATACAATAAGAAAACATGCAAGTTTTCCCTCATATAAAAACAGACATTTCTACCATAAATTGGAGCATTTGGACACCCTTGGCTGAATCCAAATGGAAATTGTGCCATACAGTCTCTGCTAACACTTGAAAGTAGTGAAAAGAGGAAATTAAAGTTTATTACAGAATCTCCCCTATCTGATGATGTTTGATCATCACCTGAGAGAGATACAACCGTTATGATTGATATCCTGCCTACACTCCCTGTAGGTGGATTTCTATACTCAGCACACCTGTTCACACCCATTTGTGACGATGGGGTGTGACCACATGTGCAACAGACAGCACAGAAGGCACAGCAGCAATGCTGTTCCTACACACAAGAGCAACTCCAACTGGAGGGTCCTCTGAAAAGAGTTCCAAGTAGACGGGGCACGGCATGAGAAGGCAGTCTTTCCCAACAATTCAATCACCCTGGGAACTTAAAAGCAGTAGCCTTCTGGATCGGGTACGATGACTACTGCCTGCAAAGCTAAGAAGGCTGAAGCTAAGAAGAATGGTAATTTTCATGAATGCCTGATAGGTAAAAATCCACAAATGTAGCTGTCTCCGCGTAGCTTATGATGGCCTGTCCACCATTTTGTATGATCTGCAGTGATTTGTGAGCAATCTTGCATTTGTAATAAAACACAATGCTGCATGGTGTGCAGAACAGAATCAGAGAGATGGCACCATGAGGTGCCATGTTGAACATCCAGTAACCAGTATGAGGGAGTGTGAGAGCGATAACATCAAAGTTAACACACCTGCTCCCCATTCACACCTGAGACCTTTTAACACTAACGCGTCACATGACACGGGGGATGGAAAATGGCTAATTGGGCCCAATTTGGACATTTTCACTTAAGGGTTTACTCACTTTTGTTGCCAGCGATTTAGACATTAAAGGCTGTGGGAAGTGTTATTTTGAGGGGACAGCAAATTTACACTGTTATAAGGATATAATCAAATATTACTGTATTAACAATAATTACCATAGGTATTTTTAAACATGGGGCTAATTTTATCCTTTAAGAAACACATATTTGCTGACAGTACAACTGTATTGAGGACACGATGTTGAAGCTGAAGCGTGCTTTTACTTTTATACAGTCCCTGAGCAAAAACTGGGATGTGTGATATTCAGACAGACTCTGGGTGAGGTGAACTGGCCCTTACTCATCCAGTGCTCTGCCTCTCCACAGCTGCTTTTCTTGGGATTAACTCGTAACAGCAGAGGGGGATGGGAGTCAGGGGATGGGGGAGCTCCTCTGGGCAGGTCTTGCCACGGCCCTAAACCGCTGCCCCAGCTCCAATCCGATTAGTCCACAAACCAGCAAATCCTCAGAGGAAGTGAGTGGACGCAGTACAGTTAGCTGCTCTGATCGCTCTCTGGTGCTGCCTCACCTCCATCAGACAGCCTGACCTGCTGCCCTGCTCCCTGTCTTACTCGCATAAAATTCATTTTAATGTTTATTATACATATACACTTTACTAAACACCCCCTTTTCAGCATGTAAAAAGTAGTATATAAATTTAATAAATGGTATAACACACTATAATGTAGTTTAAGCACATATGAGTGCAACTATAACTAACTCAACCATCAGTGGAGATATACAATTAACGCTGTCTATTTATGAATGTATATGGAACTGTTGTGATACTTTCCTATATACCTGATGAAGGTAAAATAGACTGAAATGTCATAAATTAATAAATATTGCAGCAGTAAGTGAGACACCTATCACATATTCAGGTGTGCAGAGACTTTTTAACATTAACATAAAATATGTCTTCAAGTAATGATAGTTGACAAATACTGTACATTCATAAACACAGCTATGAAAGAAATATTAGGATCTTTAACTTAAGTAGCAGTAAAAATACTCTGTTACATGTAAAAGTTTATGCACAACATTTTGTATTGTGATTATTACCCACAAATATCAGTTGAATAAGTATAACTAAAGGTTTTTGTGAATACAGACATTGTTCCAAAAACAGGAAACCCAAGGAATTAATCCAGATTTGTGGCAGGAATCACAGTTTAAACGGACTTTATGTGACAAGCTGTCCCGCTGTGGTTTCACCCGATTGATTGGTTTAGTCAGACTGGATTTGGTTGAGTGATCCCAGCGGGCATCGTTCAGAGTAACGCTCAGAAATGACCTTTCAGAGGCTGAAATGCATAAATAAGTTCAGTGACTTAGCTGACTGTCAGTGGGTGAAGCTGAAGCATATTGCAGTTTGTATAAATTAGATAAATAGCAAACCTTCTATAGTAACGTACGGAGGCTTGAATGTGCCACGATAATAATAACATGTTCTCTGTGATGCATTTGAAAACAAATTCTTAGTTAAATTAACATTATCATTTTGGCTTAGTATTTATTTATTTTTCTTTTGAATAGTATTTTTGTTATCCCACCCTTACCCCCTTTTTAAAAAATTGCATCACATCTAATAGCATTTCCTGTCACTCCTTTACAATAAAAGCCTCCGTGTGTTTTGTTGGGTTTGTGTTAGCAGTAACTGAATACAGCACCGATGAACAGGAAACAGTGAGGCGGGTATCAATGAGATAAAATCACAAACAATACCGATAGATAACCGCCACATTGTTCCCCTCAACCACGTTTAAATGGCGGACTCCACCGCTGATAATGTCTTCCAACCATATAGAGATAGAGAGGTAATTACAAAATGTAAAAACATTGAAAAGATATCATAGATAATATCTATATCTTAAGGATTACTTTAAAGGGGGTTGTCTTTATTCATATTTACACTACACAACAATCACATACTGTATTGAGTGGCAGCATTGATAATCAATAAAGTATACTGTAATAATTAACCACTGAAGAATTATTTTGCTGGCAAGTCTATTATAAAGACTTTAGTTTGAATTTATGACTTTTGTGTCACCAGTTTTCTGGTGCGGTGTCTTCTTTGCCTCAATGAGCCCAACACATCCAAACTGTAACGGGCTCAATACTGCCCCCTGAGGCTGGAGGATAAACCACCCCCCACTGTTCTTCCCCCAGCAGCCACAAAGGGCAAAAGTGAGGTCCTTTCACACTCCAAAACAAATGCAGACAGGCGACACAAATGTCGGATTTATGCTTAATTTGAAGTGTTTTCAAGTAGTATTTTTTTATTCTACCAGAGAAAAGACTTCAATGATGAAGACTAACTGGTTGTTTTGGAAAATATACATCAGTTAAACTAACAACCTCTGTTATAGAGCTGCTTCATCCCTGAGCTTTTCTTTGGGACCTTCTGGCACTGGAAAGGGACCATTAGATATCTATGGCTAGTTTACATATGGACGTTAAGTGGGCCAACAAGTTATTTGATGACTCCTGTCCTTTGCACTTTGATTCAGAATAACTCAACCAGGGAAACTCTCGGTCAGCCACTCACCTCAACCGGAGAGATGCTGTAAACTTGTCTGTTTGATGTCACAGTGATAGATAAAAAGAAAACAGCAGCTGGGTTACCTGACAGGGCAGTGCACAAGGCGGCGAAGGCACTGAGCTTCAGTTTGTTCATGATACTGAAGCAGGGACACTGCTCCAGGGTCATCAGAGCCCCGCCCGTAAAGAGCAGGGTGAGGTACAGACTCTCAGCCACTATACACAACCACAGGACCCCTGGAAAACAAAGGACGGGAGGGAGGAAGACAGAATTGAGCTGTGTTGTCCTCATAATACCCTGTTCCTGATGAATAATCCCACTTGTCTAAAGGCAGACACGCATGTGGGCACAACAGGTCTTCCCCTTTTACGTCTGGAGATCTGAATCTGATCGTCTGCGCCTGGACAGATTTATGAAATCAGGGCAGCAGCTGCTGGGCTAATGCAGAGTCTACAGAGGTGAGATCTCACAGTACAAATGTAGGTTCTTTATTTTTAAATGTTTTTTTGTTTGTTTTGTTTAGTAAAATGTATAGCCGTGTTTCCATCAATATTTTTTAATGCGCATTTTGAAGTATCGCATTAGAAAAGGTTGATGGAAACGACAAAATAAAAAAAAAAAAATCCTTAATTTCGCTAAAAAGTTTTTACACTCACTTGAAGTGGTTTTTGCCTTTGTCGAAAAAGAGTACATGCGCTAAATGGGTGATGGAAACATTTTTTCCGAATGCGTTCTGACGTAGCTTCTTGCCCGGTTGTGCAGAGTTCTGCCTGCCTGCCGAGAATTTCATGCATCTCGCGGCTGGTAACGCTCATTTGTGCTGAGAAAAGAGGTGGATGCAAATCTCGGCATGTAGCCTTCATCATCTGTTCTGCCGAGTTATGCATTCACCTCTTAAAGGTCCTTTTCAGACACTTTGCTCTGCAAACTGATCAAACGGGGTTATCACCGCATATTTTTGCTGAATCTCAATGAATGCTACTTCTACTGAGTGTAATAAAATATTTACGACTCTAAACGTTCATAAAATATATACTTCGAATCATTTATCACCATTGATGAACCCCAAAAAGGATTTTAGAGCATTTAAAAGATAATTTGGAGGTGCATGCAATTCTCGGCAGGCATGCAAAACTTGGCATAACATCACCAGATATTCCCATAACATGCAGAGACATGGCTGGTAGCAACTTGCTCGCTTGAAACACATTTCTGAGGACCTCACTCCATTTTTCTTAGTTCAATTGCCATCAGGTTCATGCGACTGGTTTTGTTTCTGGTTTGGAACCCATACGTCTTGTTTATTACAGCCATGTGTAACGTCATTTCTGAGAAACCATGCTTTGTCCATCAGTCAGGCTCTAATAAAACCTATGAGCAGTGGCCTGGCTCTTATCGCTATAGAGAGCCTTAAGTCCCTCCCTTTCAGTGGGACCACCATGGGACCTTATTTCAGAAGAAAAATGTACGGTAGTCAACGGCAAGAGACAAGTCATTTTTTGATGCTATTTGAAATGTACCCTGAATTATACATATGATGTTTGTCAATTAAAAAGACAAACTGTGTAAAGACTGAAAATACATAATTAGAAAGACAACAAACCCAGAAGTCGCATATGTGACGTCATAACTGTTTCTCTCAATGACTGAAGCTAACGTTACTGAAGCTAACTAGTCAAATTACTTCCATGTGTAGATGATGTGATGAAAGGACCAGGAGTCGTTGGATTAAACACACCAGGTCAGATACATTTGTGCGTGGAACATCGTTAAGTTACCTAGCTAGTAGCAAGCAAGCAGTGAATGTTAGCTTAGCATTACAGCGCTAACATGTTGGTAATGTATATTGTGCGAGATGAGAGATAGGTTTCACATAAAACCAGTGCTTCAAGTGGACAAAAATAGGTGCCAGTACTCTTCAACCTTAAGTGAAACTAGTAAATATTATAACATTAACAACTTTGAGCATTAAATACTTATATATACTATTTTCTGCAACAATTTATGGTGGAAATTATTTTATTTATATGAAGGGGAACAAAATTAAGGTGGCAGGTGACAATTCAAAATATAAAAATATATTGGAATCTATGGCAGTAATCAGCTTTTGGACAATGAACATTTGTTTCCTCTATATTGCATTGCATGTTTTCTTATTGTGCATTGTTTCATTTGTTATTTAACATTTATTGTTGCTGTTGTACAGAACATTTTTAACAAAAGCTTTCAAAAAGTGACGGAGACATTCAGATTCTGACCTGTCCCCAGCGTCCCCAGTGTAAACACCTATCTATCAATGCTTTTAAATGTCCCGCCACATCCAAGCTGTGATTGGTCGGTTCACGACAAGTGACACTGAACAGGCACCCGAGCTTCTCTTCTCCCCTCGTCTCTCTCCGCCGACAGAGTTTGGCAGGCAGGCGAGAACGGGAACAGGTGAGCATCACGTAACGCTAGGAGAACCTGATATGGAGAGGGCAGAGGAGAGTACCGGCAGCTGCGGAGAAATCCCGCTACGCCAAAGAGTAAAATGTCAAGGTGCCGTACCGGGACACACTTCAAGCACTGCATAAAACTAAATGTTACTGTACTGTTTTTACGACAAACTGCAACTTACTTGATGAACAAAATCATCTTTTAATTTGACCAACATAATCACAAATTAAACAGGATAAAAGAATGAGTTGTCTCTTGCTGTTGACTACTGTACATATTCTTTCCGAAATAAAAGTCCCATGGGCGAAAGTGGAAGGGAGAAATATGGAGTGGAAGGCAGGTGTGAATCAGAGTGGTGGCGATTGGTTACAAACCAAACAGGGCACCATAGTTAAGTAAATAGTTGTCAAATAAATCAAAATTGACCAACAAACTAATAGTGATTCAAGCTTGAGATTGTGTTTCCAGTTCTCTCTGTTATCTTTAGCCTCCGGCTGCTGTTAGCGCAGCACATAACAGAATTTAAAGATTGGATGTTTCTTACTTAAAAAACACTATGGGACTATAACATAGCAGTTATAGCTGTTGTTTTCAGTCAGGGAAGTTTCAATGCGATTCAAGCTGTAGAAGTGATCCAACTGTAAGTCACATATCATTGTTAATAGGAAAGAATTACTGATTTATAATTAGTTTTACTTCCGAAAGGGGGCGCCTTAAATATCTTCTCCCACCTCGCAACTCTATCGTCATTTGAATGTGTAAACCAAAGCCGGTGGAAATTGTCATGTGCAAGTATTCTAGTGTTAATAAATAGATTTTCAGAAAATCTACTACTGTTATGTGAATAGTAGTGTGCCCTAGCATGTCCTTCTTAATAACGTTACCTGTGTTTAGTAATGCTTCCATATATACTTTATTTGACAATTTTAAACTTCCATAATTTTACCAACCTCTTTCATGTTCTGGTGCAATCTCTGAGAAGTCCCGACAGTTAAATCCTGTGATCACAAGAAACAAACACAGTAAACTTTCAGTTATAGTTGAAGAATAAACTGACACTATGGGTCTGTAATTTCTGAATGTTTTCACCAGGAAATTCCCAGAATGATTGGTGGGAAAAATTAGGAGGCTCCTTCAAAGTTTTGATCCATTTACACCTACAAAATTATTTATTATAACTATTGCAAATTTATGGCAGAGCATTAAGACCACTGTTAGGAAAGAAAAATCTATTGGTGGAAGTCAGTAGATTCAACGTTTAGTCCCTAAGTTGCGTGCAAATACTTATGCAAACTTATTTTACTCTGTCTTACTACCAGAGCTTATAAAACCAAATGATGGCTTGCATGCAATGCTAAGAGAGATTGCGCAGTAGCTCTGCTTGCAAAGTTAAAGTTAAAAATACACAGTGAGACATACTCATCAATATTGCAATATAAAGTATTTTATTAATCAGCATTTAATGTATAAAGAAATTAGCCATGTGTTACAGCCTATTTTGGGGAGGGAGGCTTGCTGCCTCGCTCATACAAGGCGGCTTCTACCTATTTTAATAAAAATACCCAAACTAAAACTCTGTCAGTTGCATTGTGTTTTTGTTTTGCATGACTGATAAGACCCAATCAGGAAGCCAAACGTCTGCGTCATCATTTTAAAGGTCCTCTGTTTTCACCTGAAACGCTTCCCACGGAGTTTTAAAACGAGAACGTGCTCAGCAGCGTTTTCAAACTTCTCTGTTTTAGGTCACAGTTTTAGTCTGAACAGGAGGTGCAAACGTAGCAAAAGGTCTGCGTTTTCAAGATGACATCCACTTTCTCAACATGCACATCAAGCACACTCATTTGATTGCAAGCAATATATCTAATTGATTGACGCAACTGTTGCAGGGAAAATACACTATTGTTTCTAGGCAGAGCCAAACTGGTTAAGAAAAGGATTGTGCCAAAACTGTCAAGGTTTAGGAAAAGTGGGCCTTGCAAAAAACAAGGAGGAGAGTAAAAAAGTATATAAACGAATGTAACATGGGAGCTTGATCAGTTTTTCCCTAGCATCAGTTCGGTTTTATATTAAAACTCATATTGGATTTAACCCTTGTGGATTACAGTGTTTCACTGAAAGGACTTGTGCGTGAGGACCTGCGGATATCTGGCCCATATGTATAGTGTGGTTTCTCTGCCACACTATACATGTAAGTCATCTGTCACGTGTAGCTCAAAATTACATACACGTTTTGGAGGTTTTTAGCTTGTGATTTTCTTCAGGAAACATCGTCAGCTCAGGGGAAACTTAAAGGCCCTGAAAACACATTTTCTCAATCATCTTTCTATGAGCAAGTCCAAACTAGAATTAATGGTCAACAGAAGGACAAAATTGCATTGAAATTACTCAAAGTGAGTAAAGTAAAAAAATAGGCTGCAGTTCAAAGGAATTGTGAAATAGATACAGATATATCTTTGCAAACTGAAGAATAGGATCAGATTTGAGAAAATGCTTCACAACATATTTTACTCCAGTTTGATTGCATGGGATGGATGTATACAACTTGGATCTTTGTTCGCACTGCAAACAAGATAAAGGTACTTTTTAGCATTTGGTATGCACTTGCACTAAAGTAAAAACCATCTGGGAAAATGTTACGCAATTACTGGGAAAGATCATTGGGTTTACTGTTCATTGTGATCCAGCAGTGTGCCTTTTGAATTACACTGTTGAAGGAACCTCATCCAAACACTACAAACACATTTTAACAACCGGATGCACGACAGCTTAATGACTGAAAGTGGGAAGGTGGCTTCAAACATTCCTAGAGACGTTCTCCATGGAGGGAACTGCATCTAAACTTTCTGATGTTTATAATGAGGAACATCAATTGTGGATAGTTGGCTTGAACTGTACTTTATTTAGCTTACTTTACCCTAAATCCTCGCCTAAATAAGCTACACATAATCCCCCTATTTATTCTATTGTTTCTATAAGTTTGACTATTTTATTGCCTTTTTTCTGTGTTGGTATGTAAGTCAAAAATGCTGTTTCTTTTTTTCTATTTGTTGGGATAACCAGTTCAAGTAAACAAATGTGGCAACTTGGCATTGACACTAACAGTGACGGTTTTTATGCTCACAACTAAAAGATCTCTAATGTTAAGTTTTTATTTTGCTGCCGTTTTTCTTTCCCTGATAACCTACTTTTTACCCCACGACATTTATTAATGACTATTTCCTTCTCAGCTTCAGATTAATACAAAATACAACAACAAACACATTATGATGTATAATTTTAGATTAAGCAGCACTGCAGTTTGTTAAGTGCTTCAAATTAGCCCCAAATCTACTGAATCAGTTAAAGTGATGTTTACACATGAATGCATCAGTACTTATATTTCAATAACATACATTATGTTGGTACTTTAATTTTAATGCTAATACGTTTGTATTTTACTGAAGTCAAATTTCTATAATGTGGTATTTTTACCTAAGATTTGAGAACCTCTTCCAGCACTGCCTACTTTTTTTTTTTTTTTTTTACCAAACTCAGCTATATGTCTGCTTTACCATTATATCAGTTTGATAGGTCTTTTTCAATGAAGTCCATGTGTACCTGCAAGTCTTTAAAAGAATCTTATTTGGTCTACAGCCATATATGAAATACTGTGTGAGTGGCCTATATCAGCACTTATCACATATCAACTGGCTTTCTCACCTTGTTTGTACATGATATATATAAAGTTATATTACTGTATATAAAACATTTTAAGTGTATTAACCAATAAATAGACTTTATAATTTTTATTTATAACCAGTAGATGAACAAGATTTTGCTTCCTCCATCATCACTTTCTGTTTTTGAAGGATCTCGTTATCAGGCTTACCGTTCATGTCGGCGGCCTGCTCACAGGAGAAAAATATGCCTGTGTGGAACTTCCTCAAAAGAAACTTCTCCTCTCCGGTCTCAAAGATGTACTGGACCAGCCGGCTGTCGTTGATGTTGGTGCTGTTGAAGCGGATGCAGAACCACTGCTTGGCCTTAATTGGCGGCCCTGTGCAGAAGGGTTTGGGCACTTTCCTGGTCCCCTCACACCAGTAGCTAGTGGTCACTGCTGATAAGGCAAAAGCAAACGCCACAAAGTTGAGGGTGAGTGCCAAAGAAGCCCGCCGCCCGCGCTCTAGCCTCATGGTCGAGGCCAGGCCAGAGGAGATGAAATGAAAAGGCAACTAATCCTGGCTTTCGATATGTAGCCACCGTGTTTCGCCTCCCAGCAGATATATCAAATCTTCATAATCTTGTTGCGTTTGAGGCTCCTTGGGTGACACTTCTGTACATGCCTCCGCCGGCTCTAATGATGTGCTACCACCTTGATTAAAGGATTCATTCTCTCCACTTACACAGAAACAACAGAAACCCATGGCAGTGCAGTGACTCTTTGCTTTTCTCTGCTCCATTTGAAATTGTTCACTCTCCAGTCTCTGCTTCTCATCCAAGCCTATTGCTCCTCCCCTTATACAAATCTTTGCCTGCAATATCATTTATTACAACAGGCAAATTATATTCAGGACTTCCTTTGAGCATATTAATAAAAAAAAAAAGATTACTCTGAGCTTAGATTATAATCCAGGACAAGCAAACATTTCCCTGATTTTTCAGCATTTCGTGTCAAAGCGTATCTCAAAGTAATTGCAGCCACAGACACAAGATGAAGAGCCTGTTTTACAGTCGCTGACCTCAGTCTCATATGATCATCCATCCATAATGTGTGTGCATGCAGCGAGAATCTCCTCATGTCTTCAAACAAATGGAAGACTGTGAACGACTTGACAGATGTTAGGAGAAAACATCTGCTGTCTTTACTCTACATTTGTCTTGCTCTTCTTCTATCACATCGTCACACTTTTCATAAAGCTCACACTTTCAAACGTGTCACCTGTGGTTAGAGCTGCAATTTACTGCAGAGGTGAGATGCATCAGTTGGCTTTATCTGAAATTTGATATGGGGCAAATTGATGAGCAAATAGATGATCTGATGAGCACTTGTGCATTACGACAGTGGTTCCCAACCTGTCTATTTGGATCCCTTTAGGAATCGCAAGATAAATCTGACAATTTGCAAGATGGTTAACAAGACAGGAAATAAAGAAATGAGACTTCAGTCATGCTAGCAGCTCTGTGAGGCTGTGTTTCTGAGCATGTTAACATGCTCACAATGACAATCTTAATATGGTGGTGCTAAGCAGGTATACTGTTTACCTTGTTCACCATCTTACTTCAGTATGGCTCTTGGACCGTACAGTACAAGTTCATCAAAGAACTGATATTTGCACCATTTTCTGGGAGCACACCTCCCTGCCCTTCCCTGTGCATACATGAAAAGCCTGAGACAGAGAGTAGCAGTAAAAAACCCTGTACAGAACAGAGCAGGTACATGCCGGTGTTAAACAGTAAGACCGTACTGTTTATTATCAGGCTGCAGCCTCTGCTGCTCTGTCACCTCTTGCACACACACACAGCGGCCAGCGCAGAGATACGCCACGGTGGTGACGATGAAGTCAAGATAACTGTAAAGTAGTCAAGTTGACGACAGCTACCCTCGTTACCGTAGTACGTGCAATAAAAACCTAATGAGACAATACCAATACTTTATCAATACATCTGTTTAACAAGCATAACATTTAGAACATGTTATTTGATCTGCTCTGTCCACAGTCTCTCATGCTCTGTTATAAAAGCACATCGCACTAACGCTAGCTTGGCAATTGAAAGATGTCTGTAATTTAACTGTTTAGCTAGGTACATCGTTACCTGCAGTGAATCACAGCAGAGACAGAGGGAAGGAGGACAGGAGGAAGGACTGAAAATGAGACAGATGTTTGAGTTACTATGTGGAAGTCATCTACTGTTGCTTTATAGACATACTTTGGGTAGGCGGCAACAGGGGGTGGGGGTGAAAACAGGTGAAAACATGAAAGATCTCTGGGCTGGGCTAAGCCCCCAATGTTTCAAGAGCCTGGAAACGCCCCTAGTGCATCCCTATCAGATACGGCCTGAAAGGCGGAGCTGGGGTGGTGGCGAGTTATGAGCTGCTGTAGAGGAAGCAGCGAGGGCAGGCAAGCAGGCTACCGCAGCTTAAATCAGGTGCCATGTGCGGAAATTTGCCCATGAATGCTAAAAGAAGAATCAGCTAATGTGGCTGGCTTAAAAAGGCTGCTATCAGCTGATGTAGCTGGGATTGTGAGCTGAGCTTGACTTCGTTGCCTGCCTGAACTAGCACTATGCTTGATGAAACACACGGGTAAACTATATAACAAAGTTATTTATTTAAAAAACCTATGGATGGGAGGAGTCTACAAAGTCAGTAGTGTAGGGAGTGGATGAGTGAAAATGTACTGCATCGATGGTGCTGTTAAAACAAAGGAAACCAAGAGCCACAACAACAAAATATGAGATGAGGAGATTTGCCCAAGGACTGGCTGCTGCTTTATGCATGGGGCACACCAGGCCCATGTGTGCCAATTAGGTCTGCAGCCCAGAAGACATAAAGCAAATCAACAGCAGTGTGAACCAAGCAGAGGGTCTGTCGCAACGTTCTAATGTTAGCACGAAACACAAAGTTCAGCAGAGGCTGATGGGGATGTTTTACAGGTATTTGGTCATAAACCATAGTATTGGTCAAATTAAAATTTTTATCTCATGGCTGTGCTAGGGAAAAAGTTAAGTGATTACAATTCTTCGTGAGGGGAACATCATGTCACAACACAACGTGTCGACCCATCGCATATTTGTGGATACACTTCACTTAACCTCATGTTGGCACTTGAGAAAATGACAGGTTTCCTAAACCTAACCAATAGTTTTGGTGCCTAAACCCAAACCAAACTACATATACATACCACATATTGAAACGGACGTGTTGGAATTTGACCTTGCGCGTCAAATACCAGTGTTTGTCAGGCTTTTTCAGAATGAGATGAGAACATGTTGAGTATTCTTGAATAATTCTGATTTAACCATGTTAAACATACATGACAACCCCAAACGTGGTCCACTACAGCCTTGTGTTTTAGTGTTTAATGTCATTTTCAATGACATCCCACCAAGACCACCACTAACCTATTGAATGGGAACTAATGCCAATTGCTTTTGTGTTGTGTGCTGTTTGGCAAAGACTTTTAACTAAACTTACACACATGTACTTAAGTGTATAAAGAATATTGGAGTCCCTTTACGCAATTGTTTAGATAATAAAGAAAATTAAAGTATTATTGTGTATATGTACACTCACCTAAAGGATTATTAGGAACACCATACTAATACTGTGTTTGACCCCCTTTCGCCTTCAGAACTGCCTTAATTCTACGTTGCATTGATTCAACATTTAGAAATGTTGGCCCATATTGATAGGATAGCATCTTGCAGTTGATGGAGATTTGTGGGATGCACATCCAGGGCACGAAGCTCCCGTTCCACCACATCCCAAAGATGCTCTATTGGGTTGAGATCTGGTGACTGTGGGGGCCATTTTAGTACAGTGAACTCATTGTCATGTTCAAGAAACCAATTTGAAATGATTCGAGCTTTGTGACATGGTGCATTATCCTGCTGGAAGTAGCCATCAGAGGATGGGTACATGGTGGCCATAAAGGGATGGACATGGTCAGAAACAATGCTCAGGTAGGCCGTGGCATTTAAACCATGCCCAATTGGCACTAAGGGGCCTAAAGTGTGCCAAGAAAACATCCCCCACACCATTACACCACCACCACCAGCCTGCACAGTGGTAACAAGGCATGATGGATCCATGTTCTCATTCTGTTTACGCCAAATTCTGACTCTACCA